>NC_137626.1:26708866-26763866 GCF_963280865.1 Gymnoscopelus braueri | reverse complement strand
TCAACAGAGAAAACATTCATTCTACAGAGCTTTTAATAGTTTGACAGGTATCAACTGGTATGGGGGACCCAAAACTGCACAGTAAATTCCCCAAAGTAAAATCCCAGAGGAGTGTACAAATGGGGCCAAATGGACCATTGTATTTGTTACACACGTCTGTGTGAATTGTAATCATGTTCTAGGTCTTAATTTGTCCATGGATTGAATGAAATACCAGTGTGTACTCTGGATTCCCTGGATCACAGTTGGGAACCACTGTCTTGGTATTTTGCAAGGTTAAAAAATATACACATTGTTGCAAAATTATATGCTTATATAAGTAGGGTTGATGAGAGGCTTATGGAAAAAATTACGGTGAAAAGTTCTGTGTATTTCCGGTGATTTATACTCCCATGATTTGATTTTGTTTTTGTTTTTGTTTTTTTATTTAATTTTGCTTCCCACTAAAATCAACCCTCTCTTTCGCTCAGATATGTAAAACAAACCAACCAATCCAAGTCCTTGCTTGCACGCAGACGATCATGCGCCGTTGAAGCCACAGCCAGCGACCAAACCCCTCCCCAAAGACCACGTTGCCCCGCCCACAAACCCCAAGAAACGCCTGCTGGTTCGCGTAGAAGTGGAGGAGGGCAGGGTTGTGTCCCAAAGCTCCCACTACACCGATATTGAGTGACACAGCTTTGTCACCATATAGCAACACTATACGAAGGTTTGAAGTTTCAAGTTTCAAGTCAGATCTTGTATGTGAATTGTGAACATGACGAATGCATTTGCACTAAAGGGCAATTTTGGAAAAACCACTGGGACAAATTCTATTGAATGTACTACGAGATCCACCCCCAGCCTCCCCCCCCCCCCCTGCTATGCCTTCTGTTCTATCTGGTTGGACTTCAAGCGTGCGCACTGGGCCATTTTGGGGCAAACAATGTTTTATTTTCTGCCTTTCAGGGTTTTTTGAGGGGTTGAAGGCAGGGATGCCTGTGAACGTGATCTTGAAAATGTGTAATCTTTGTTTATGCGTATGGTTGAACACAAGCCATGTCTGACCTCATTGTGTTATCAGCTTTTGCTTCAGTTGTTCTCACCTTGTAAGAAACATAAATGCAACCAAATGGAGTGTTACGGGTTTCTGTCCTAAGTTTGAAATAAAAATGGGGAACTTGCAATATCGGATGTGTGTCTGACTCTGTGTGTGCGTGTGCGTGTGCGTGTGCGTGTGCGTGTGTGTCTATTCAGAGGACGAACCTTTGTTGGCTGCTGAACATCTTCTGTCTTGAAGGCTATAAACAGGAATGCAGTATCATAACATAGAGAGATATGTTTCCTAGAACCTTAGCAGGCCACCCAATGTTGTGACATTAGAAGCCAAATAATACCTCTTTAATATATCCATAACGCATCAGCAGATCACATGAAAGAGTAAAGCAGGGTGGGCGTCTGGGTGACAGTTTTGGGGAAGAAAAGTTAAGTATAGTGCAAAAGTATTACTTTCCCCAGTAACAAGTAGTGTAACAGTAATAGTAATTATATTACATTAATTAATCCAAGTAATTCTGCAAAAAGATCATATCAGTTTTGCTGCAATGTGGGCAGTTTGGCTTTTTGGTGACTCCTCTTGTGAGCTTAATTATTGTTCAGATAAAGCTGTCTAAACGGTTTGTATTCATATTGTACATCACTTTTTCTGAAGGGGGGCAGCAAGTAATAAAACAAAAAAGTAATATAGTAATATTTGTAATGTAAGTAATTACCAAGTAATAAGTAAAGTAGTAGTATTACATTTGAAAGGAGTTATAAGTAAAGAGTACACTCCCTGAGTTACTCACCCAACACTGGGCGAGAGTAGGCGTGCGAGTGTTCATTTATCCATTTGTGAATTACAGCTTCAATCCAATGCAGATCCGGAACTTATTTTAATCAATAAAACGTTATTTTAACCAATCTGAATATTAGACTATATTAATACAATATAGCACATCTGCAGTGGTTGGACGTGGTCTCCATACTCTCCATTGAGAAATATAGACCCTGGTATCGTCTTGGAACAGCGGTAAAATTGGTCTGCCGTGCAGGGAGAACAGGGTTCAAGTCCCGGATATACTTACGTATTGTAGCTTTATTACTGACAATTTCGCTGTCTATATGTTACTAAACTGGACCTTTTTCATTACACGTTTCATGGAATCAGCCCTGACACCTCCGGTGATTCTTTTTAAAACTTGTGAAAACTTGTTAAATGGAACATTCTGCATAATGATGAGTACATTTACTTTTGGTACTTTAAGTACATTTTGATGCCAATACTTTGCAGTATTGATACTTTTACTTTAGTAAAAAAAATCAGCACCATGCAGTGAGACCTCCAGCTTTGCTGATGTTGCATACTTGTACTGTAGCTATCTGAATGTTTAGACCCATGTTAACTATAAACAAGTGTGTGCACATGGATGAACAGCTGCACTCGTGCTTGTGCTCTCTCTCACTCTCACTCTCACTCTCTCACACACACACACACACACACACACACACACAGGTATATCAGCATCAAATGACGGTAATCGTAGCTGAGGTAAGACACCTGGACATTTATCAGAGTGTGATGTGTTTGGGTCAGTTGTGGGAATGGGACAACTGACCTGTTGTACTTTTGCCTCGATTCCAATTAAGAAATTGCCTTGTGCGGCACCGATGGCCTAGCGGTAAAGGCGCATACCACATATAGGCTCTAATGCAGCCTGACAGCGACTCTCAGGTTCGATTCCCGAGCCCGACGACCTTTGCTGCGTGTCACTCCCCGTCTCTCTCTCCCTGTTTCCTGTCACACTCTACTGTGTACTCTAAAAAAAATACCCAAAAATAGATCAGCTATTTTCCCAATTTTTGCATGCCACCATTGTACTAACTGTGGTTAATCAGATTTGATAGGGGCCTCCTACATTCCCTCTCGTTGGCTCCAACCACTGCCAATCTATAGGGGACTGCAAGAGGACCTAAAGACCTTGATCAGAGCAGAAGCACCCTACAGACTGAAGATTAGTGAGAGACGGAGACTTTTAGTTGTTTTTTCCTGAAGCACATTTTTGTTTAATAAAAGCCCTGGCCACCTGCCAGCGGGGACTGCAGCCACCCTGTGTTTGTGTCTGTCACCACACCTACAAAGCTCTCATACACAGCCCTAAACCGTAACAAATCTATTAGAATGTTTTCGTGTTGACTCATCATTGATATATAATAAACAAATACTGTATCACAAAAAGCCCTGCTTCAAGATTATTCAATTAACCTACATCAGCAAGATAAAGTCATTTAGAGGTTCACAATTTTGGTTGTGATATGTTTTCGGTTATATCGCCCAGCACTACGTTGTGTGTTTGGGTCAGTACAATGGGACAGGGAGGTTTGTGGAAGTAAACTCACTGGTGAACATAGAAGTGAGTTGTGAACAGGGCAGCTAGGAAACTGCCCACCATTCTCGTCCTGTTTCCATTCTTCTCTTCCCCTTTCAAGCAGAGGAGAAGACATTCATGATTTATCTGACTCAAAGGACAGTACCCCCGCACACACGCACGCACACGCACACACACACACACACACACACACAAATGTGGGTGTCCACAGACTGACACACAATCTCTTCTTTACACACACACACACACACACGCGCAAATGTGGGTGTCCACAGACTGACACACAATCTCTTCTTTACACACACACACACACACACACACACACACACACACACACACACACACACACACACACACACACACACACACACACACACACACACACACACACACACACACACACACACACACACACACACACACACACACACATGCCTACACCACACCACACACAGATGTGCTTTTGACCCCATGTTGATAATCTATCTCTCTCCACGTCATCTAACAATTCCGACCATGTGTAGTTTCAAATGGCTGGTTTTCATCCTCAGTTGGCCTGTGCAGAGAGAAAACTATATGTTTGTATTTCATGGTTGGTGTTGTAAGTATAGTTAAACAAAACTTTGTCTTTGTCTCTTTTGCTCCTTATACGGTTGTTACGGTTGTTATGGTCAAATCAACTTACATGCAAAGAATGCATTTTCTCTGAGAATGTTTATTTTTACATTGATGCACTTGACCATGGGTGACCACTCTTGATTGCTCTATTCAGACACCACTTTCACTCTTTTAGGGCATGTTATTATTATTAAAGTAATACTAGGTAACGTTTTCAACAAAACTAAAGTTAAATTGTATATCTTTTGCGAGTGGCAAAAGTTTCACAACACCCACTCCGTGAATTTCACCCCCGGAAGCCTTTTATTTATATATTTTCTATTGAACGTGTACGGGGGGGACTTTCCCGGGAAAATGACGTTCCTGGCCAACGTCATGACGTCGTGGCCGACGTCCTCAGGAACTACCGCAACGGTTTCCTGTTTGGCCAGGAACTACCGCGCTATTAACAAAAAGGAACCTCACGCTGATTTTAAGATAATGTAGGATTGGGAGATCGAAAAAGAACAGAAAAAGAAAGCACAGCTCATGGTAACTAATGCTCCACTGGCTAAGAGAAACGATCCGTAGATAGTATAAAACAATTAAAAGATCGCTTTTTGAAACGCTTCCGGCTTCCGGTGAAAACGAATGGAATTCTGGGTAATCGAGGACTAGGGAAATTGTATGCAGTGACGGTAGTGACCAGCAGAGGTTGCTAAAAATCGTTATTTGTGATTTTGCATTGTACAACTTTAAGGTCACAGACAATCATTGAGAGGCACTCCTACAGTAGAGTGTGATTGTCTCACAACTATGAACACAGAGGGGGTGGAGTATCTACAGTATCATGTAGAAGACACTCTTGATGAAGGTCCAGAGGGACTGAAACGTCAAATATTTATATAGCATATATTTATATATATGCTATATAAATAAAGTTTATTATTATTATTATTATTATTATTATTATTATTATTAATGCTTGAATACAATTGATGCTGATGAGCAAGAGCAGTGTGCAGGATTTTTCTTCATGAATGGACATTACAGTAGGGAAAATATTTTTTCAAATATTTTGTAAAATAGCTAAAATAGCCGATCTACAAGATCACAATGTGTTGCGCATTGTGACCTCCTAGATCGACTAATTTCCTCATTTTCTGAAGGTTTTAAAAAGTGTAAAATTGGGCTGGTTGATAATCCATTAAAACCGGGAATGTGTCATATTAGATACTAGCGTTGACTTATACAAGCTCACAGCGCTTTGTGTCGCGCTGCAAGCTTGTATCGGCTATTTTTTAACATTAAAAGAAAAATATCTTGTGTGAGAACTACTGATTTAGAAGGCATTTGTAGAATCGGCCTCAGATCTTAATGGGTTAACAGCCAGAGGTCATTTGTCTGGTCAACACACTCAATGGTCTTGATTCATGACAATACGAATACGGTAGTTGTGAAGCACTGATATGAATGTGTTCATAAGAACGATGATATTTATGATTATGTCCCAGATTCTGAACAACAGCAGTCAGTTCCAAGTACATTGTTTAAAGCTCTGTTCCAGATAACAGGCCTGCAGCAAACAGAGGCAGAGTTGAGTATTCTGTCCAAACTGAACATCAGTGCAATCACATTGTCTGTACATGCAGTGTCATTATTGGTGTTGTTTATAGTGCCGGAGTTCAATATTGCACGATGACACCATCATTATAAATAAAGGTAGTCTTACTAGACTATTTGTCTAGGCAGCATAAACAGTGGGAAACTGTGATGGCTCCAACCCCGCCGTGCGTATTTGGTCGATGAAGACACGTCAATGGCTAAGCGCCAGCGCAGTGGCCGTTGCGATCACATCAGCACAGCGGGCTATTGTCAGAACCTGTACATCCACTGATAACTGATTTTCGAGGGACAAAGAGTGTAGGCCTGAAGTGGCTCCCACCTCGCCATGGGATGAGTTTGAGGATAAAGAAGTTACGTAAGACAGTCTTTGAGGTGACTTTGGTTTGTTTAGTTGCCACCATGCTTCTTGGTCTACTATGCTTCTTGCCTACCATGCCATGTACATAAAAAACATTACAGGTTGAGTTTGGTACGTTGTACTACTCTGGACTGTGATAGTAAAACAAACAGTGGCCTGTTTTGGAGAGTGTAATGAGTAATGAGAGGAAAAACTGCAGTTTTGTTTATGTAATCACCTGACTTTGAGCCCTGGTCTTATGGATGGGAAACCAAACATCCACTGATCATCCAAAGGAGATTCCCCTGAGGCCAAGGTTGTCTGCTCTACTACATTCAATCCCCATTGGATACGTGACCCAGGTCACAGCAACAATGTAACCACCTGGATTCAAACTCAAATGATCTCCTATGTGTTGAAAAGAACCAGCTACTATTCAGTAAAAGGGGGATCTCCCATTGGCCAACAGAAGTAGGCTTCTTGGATTCAGTCCAGGGTTACTTCTGCTAAACTTGGTTAATCATGTATAACTCATGTCCCCAATAACATTTCCTCAGAGCAGCTCCACATCATCAATTTGTTCATGATATCAATGTCCCGCAGCGTAATGACATTTGCATTTGTTAGCTGCTAGCTAGCTGCATCACAGAGTGTCACCAAACGCCATCTTTCGTTATAACTTAGAGTGCAATTTCCTCTGTTCCCTGCACCCTGCGTCTCCACCGGTCCCTGAGCTTCTGAACAAGTTTACATGCAGGCTCTGTGTATTTCCTGTTTGCCAGGCCGAGCACCAGCGGCACCACGGCCATGCTTCCGATACCGGTGCACTACAGCACTATGTGAGTGGTGGCGCTCCATCTGGACTCGCTCAGCAGGAACACCACGCACACGTGCATGTAAATGATATAGGGTACCCAGCAGGCGAGGAACGTCAGCGACACGGCCACGACGCAGCGTGTGTACCGTAGGTTGAGCCTGATCTCCCGGTCCGACGCTTGGCTGCCCCGCTCCACCGAACGGTGGAGCCGGCAGATGTCCTTCATCTGTCCGCGGGTGATGAACAGAACCCGGCCCGTCATGCCCAGGATGGAGACAATAGCAGGCAACAGGATGCCGTAAACCTCCAGGTAGATGAAAGCGTTGGGGAAAACCCGGCGGTACGAGCAACAGGTGCTGCTGTTTGCCGAGCAATTGGTCGGCGGCCATGCCCTCCCGCCGCCCGCGCAGCAGCCGTTCCACTCCGTCCCCGTCCAGTTATTCCACCCGAACGCAGGCAGGGACGCGTAGAGCAGCGGCGGTCCCCAGACCGCCAGCAGCGCCAGAGGGAAGCTGCGGTGCAGCCACAGGCTGCTGTAGTGCAGTGGGCTGACGATGCACATGTAGCGCTCGTAGTGGACCATCACCAGGTTGAAGAGGAACGCCAGGAAGAGGAAGTTGGGGAATATGTGCACCATCATGCAGGAGCTGAAGCTCAGGTGTCGGTTGAGCCCCATCCAGGGTATGAAAGGGAGCGCCACCCCCGTGCATAGGTCGGCCACCAGTAGGCTGAGGAAGAAGTAGTTGGGCGTGTTGTGGAGCTGGCGGTTCCACGCGATGCCCAGGATGATGACGAGGTTGGCCAGGATGATGGAGGTGGACAGAGGTACCGTGATGATGTAGATGAGTTCCTCCTCGGAGAGGAGAGATTGGGAGTCATTGCGGTCCATCGTAACTGAAGACCGCCTCGATCTTCTTCCGCCTTGGAGCCTGTCCTCTTCTCCACTCCCATCAATGAGGAGCAACCCTGTATGGATGACAGGTAAGAGTTGTCAATGACAGCAAGGGAGGTAGGGCTGCAAATAAAAAATAATATATATTCTTAAATGATATACTGTACCAACGAAAAACTGTACTAACGATTAACCACTGAAGCCCAATTTCATACTTTGTTGCACATTGGTTTCGTGCAGCAAAAGAAAAAAAAACATGTTGTGAGCTTGTAGATCTGCAATTTAAACTTCTTCTTTTTTTTACAGGTCTTTCGCCTATAATGACATACCCAAATAGATTATTAATCGATTACTTTGTTAAATCATTGATTATCGATATTATTTTATTATAATTTATTCAATCGATTAGTTTGATTAAGTGTTGCAACCCTAAAGGGAGTGGTTTAGAGATGGCTATATTAGATCAAATTATTTAAATATTTATCAAATACACACTGATAGCAATAGCTCAGTGGCTATATATCCGCTGGTGTCCAAATAGACTGGAGCAGAATAGGACGCCACAGCGTCTAAACAGGTCGGTTGAAAATCTCAACACAATCTTCAACAGTGATGTAAACAGTGTCCGTTTTCAAATGTGCATTTTCACATTTGACCACAGCATCTCTTGTGTATAATTATCTAACATTAAATGTGTAACTAAAACCACTGAGAATGATAATGCTATCGTTTTTCTTATATATTCCAACTGACCTTTAGTTATCTTTAACTAATATGATTATAGCCCTCATTGTTCAGAGAAAGGCTACACGCTGTGTAACAAAATGTGTGGTTTCTGTTTAGGATAAAGACATGCGGTGGATTCACTTCCATTTCATGGTGGTGTACTTGACCATCAACTGAACCAATGTCTATTATTTCTGGGGATATTCAGTTACTATCACTTGAGAAGAACACAGCCTTGATGTGCCACACCTCCAGCCCTGTAATCTATTTCAGTCAGTCTTGTCTTGTCTTCCCTTCTCTCTCACATCCTCTCTAAAATTAACTTTGTGTTCATGAATGAATTATTAACATTTGTCTGCTTATTATAGTAATTAAATTAAGCATACAATTATATCATTGTAAATGTTCCCCACCACAACAATGAACTGATTACAAAAGACTCAGGATGGGCTGTCAGCAATGAGGATGGGTTTTAAAAGCAGTGAGGATGGTGGGCTGTAACAGCAGTGAGCTCAGGATGGGCTGTGAACAGCGGTGACGGTGAGGTCATTCAATAATAGATGAGTCTGGGGTTACACACCTCTTTGTGCCCATTATATTTCAGTGTGTCAGTTTACTTGAATTTCCAATACTAATGCCGCATTTGAAGGCATTGTTGAAGGTGACATCAAACCAGATAAGCATATCTATAGATATAGGTTAAGTTAGATAGGTTAGAAATAGGCAAATGTGTACAGTACTGTATGTATTCAACAAATAAAAATTTACTAATTTCAAGATGTTGTTTATGATGGGTGTATTATTTCACTGCTAACTGGAATGTGACTGATAATAAGAATGTAGATAAGACAGAATAAATGGAACATCTGAATAGTTTCATTACATTCTATACATTATTAAATCAGAATAGTAATGTTTTATATTTTCGTGTGTTTCTTGTTTCTAGTTTTTTTTCCCCTCATTCCAGAATCCACTTTTTAGAACTTCTGAGAATGCAATGGAAACAGATTGTCGCTTACCTCTTTTGGGATGAGTGATGCATTCACCTGTCAATGGACTGAAGGAAATTCACTGACAACTTGGTATGAAATATCCACCATCACAGGTCCTCATCATCCTTCCTCAAGACCTTTCTTCCTCACAGGGCAGATCCCTTTGTGGAGCAGTGAAGCACAGACGCTCCTGTAGACTGACTCCTAGTGGGAGAGACATACAGACAGAGAGAGAGAGAGAGAGAGAGAGAGAGAGAGAGAGAGAGAGAGAGAGAGAGAGAGAGAGAGAGAGAGAGAGAGAGAGACAGACACGGTGTAGTCCAGTGCAGGGGTCTTCCTCTTAGGTGGAAACTCTTAAAGGGGAAGTACGCGCTAGAACTCAACTGAAGGAAGTGAAGATGTCCCGCTGCCTGCACAGACTTGTTGGTCAGAGGGGAGACAGCCAGGGTGGGGGCCGTGGGGGTCTACTGTTGTATGTTCCTGATGACATGCCTGCTTGGAGACAGGCTCAACGGCCAACTATGCATGACCCGTATTCTTATCTAATCGGTTACTGTGTCACCTCATAGCTCTTTCTCCAGGTTAGACTCACTTAGAAACATCTCGACATGCATGGAGCACAGGGCATGACCAGCGCCTGTCTAAATGGAATATTCTTATCACGGGCATTCCATGTTTACATTAGTATCCAACGCTTTTGAACATGAGAGCCTCCCCTCTCCTCCATTTCACACTGAGTACGATGGACCCCTTACAGCATGCCCAATTCATGCACTGAAAATGGCAAACCTGAAGCTCACAATGTGTCACATCCATGCTGCAAATAATATGTAAAAATTCAAATGATTGGGAGACAAAAAGCTTATCAAATGGGGATCTATGGCCTAATATGCATTACATTTGGGGATCCTTCACAAAAACGGTTGAGAACCACTATTATAGAGTCACAGACTTTGTGGTGGTAAAAGAAATGACATTACATGAAGTGAAAGAGAATCACCTTTGGCATTCAATGCTGTTCCCATATTGAACCCCTGCATCTGTTCTTCACTACCTCTTTATACCCAATCTGGGAACCCAGATCCAACTGAAAATGAAAAACAGCGACCTCTGCTGTTTGTTCTATGTCTGTTGGCTCTGGGTGGAGGAAAACGTAACACCAGTGCTCAAAGGAAACCGGGGTTTAGGTCCATAGACATATATAGGTAGACGCCTCCTTCGGCTCTGAGGCATGTGTAACTTGGGCGCCATTTTAGCGTAGGAGAGCTTCCCTGAAGCTTCCGCGTGTGTCACAGAAGGGGGCGTTCGGTAGGCCAATCAGAGGCAGGTGGGGGCGGGACAACTAGATTCTGACAGGTCTTAGAAAAGACGCACTGTGATTGGCCTGTAGTCAACGCGCTGTGAGCGCTGTGATTGGCCAGTAGTCACTTTGAGTGTCCGTTTGCCTACGCGAAAATGGCGGCCGCGATACAAGTTGCTCCAACGAACTGCAGAGGCCAATGAGGTATCTAGGTTTCTATATCTATGTTTAGGTCTCCCTTCAGCTTTCACTTCCGGTGGGTGCCACTATGTTTTCATTCCCACTAACAATATTTCTACACGGAACACTAATACCACTTCTCCCAGAGAACATGGATCGTTTTGGTTATAAGCCCACTTGTTTCTATGATGAAAGAGTAAGTTAAAATGTGAATATCTTTCTGTGGTTTTGTCTGCTCCGCGGACGCTATTGTTAAATTAGTTTGGGTTTGTTTCGAGGGGGAAAGATCGACGGACATGTGAATCCCGCCCACTACATTTGATTGGGTAAAGCGCGGCCTGCTTCCTGATCTGAAGGCACGCCCACTTGTAGCCAATGCGCACACGTTATGACGAACCTCCCTGACAGATTCCAACGCAGTGCAGAATCTGTTCTTGAGAGATTACTTTATACCCAACAAAATGCTCAGTCTTATTTAAATACCCTTCTAGGTCAGCATTGAGATAAATTAACACCCTGGAGTTTTGCTGTGCACACAGAACCCCCTAAGGCCTCTTAACTCACTCCAGCCACGCTTGACAAGTGTTTTGTCAAGCCTTCAGCCCCACAGCCTCAAACTCTATTTGTAAATACATTTAACGGTTTGTTTGAACCTAAATATGCAACGAAAAGCAAGTCTTTTGCCCATAAATGTATGGCCGATAAATGTAGCAGAAAAACTCCTGATGAAGGTCTCAGGATCAAACCTTTCCCAGAAAGAATTACAGATTTTTGGCATTTGAAGATGGAGTACAGGATTATTATTTTTTAAAGCCTAAATATGAAACAAATTAGTTGGATCAGGCCCTTAGAAGGACAAAATAATGTCAAAAACTGTGAGGAAAATAAGTTAAATATGAGTACTGTAGGAGGGGGTAGCCGTCTTTA
Source organism: Gymnoscopelus braueri (assembly GCF_963280865.1). Taxonomy (NCBI): domain Eukaryota; kingdom Metazoa; phylum Chordata; class Actinopteri; order Myctophiformes; family Myctophidae; genus Gymnoscopelus; species Gymnoscopelus braueri. The sequence goes on along the minus strand of NC_137626.1, from coordinate 26,752,065 downwards.
AGAGGGTTGGTCTGTGTGTGGCGCTGGACCAAAGAGCGCCACATTTTTGTGCACACTGCCAGTACCTCCACAATTTGTGTTTTATTCTCAATGGGGCTGTGGTCGGTTGACACCTTGCCCAAATTTGGAGTCATACGTCATAGATATATCATAGATGGCTGACGTCACAGTTTGGCCACATGGAGTCCAAGATTCACATTGGAGCCACGCTGTTCCCATGTGGATCCCAAGATTCACACGATTGGATTTTGTCTTTTACATTTTCTGAACATGGCAAACCCTACCAAGTAGGCCACAACTAACTCTAGGATATCTTTGCGGCCACAATATCAGCTTGGTCTGTTCCAAACACGTAATCCTTAACGGCTGTCAAACAGAGCTCATGTCTTGGTTAAAAATACGAAATACCTTTAGATGGAGGCCTGTACGTGTTGCCAGACACTGGAAGAAACTCCCTTTGGACGCAGCACAGGGCTTGGAGAAGATGGACGAGGTCCTGCAGAGATAATGGGACTGGAGTAAACATAGCACTACCACCCCCAGCTCCTTTGTCTGACAATGTGCAGGGCAGGAAACGCTGCTCACTTGTGGCGGATAGGTACTTTGTATTTTGCAATGACCATCCATTTATTTGATGTATTCATACAATTTAATTAATACATTAATGTATAACATTTAATTTATCAATTTATACAATTTAATTTTGTATTGACCTTTTGGCTCCCTTCTGGCCTGGTCAACTAGAACTAATTGGGAGCATGAGTGTAGGTTATGTCTTTGGGACTACGCCCTTATAGGGCCTTACAGTATTGGAAAGTGGCCTGTATATGTTGTAAATGGGGCCTTATAAGGCCATATATTATTTGAAATGGGGCCGTATAGTTATAGTCACAGTTAAATTAACGGATTGTCCAGTGTATGAAGTGGACACCTCTTATCACAGATGGAAAGGTTACAGTACATCAGGGACGGCGTGAGTCCTCCAGTTGCCTTGTCAGTGTACTAGTAATCATCATTAGGGAAAAGGGGGGTATTTTAAGAACCATTCCCGTCAGGTGGGTTTACCGTGGCATTACAAACACATCAGTCTCTGTATAATGGATTTTCTGGCACCACGGTAGGCCCCGTTGAATACAAGCTGCTATTTAATAGGAGGAGGCTTTGGCTCCACGGAGGTTTCTCTGCAGAGGGGTGCTGCTAATACATGTGCCGATTCGTCTGCTTTTGTCCAGGTGCTGACCTTTGAGGCCAAACACTATCCAGTGACACATGAGGAAAACATCCAGACCAAACGGCTGGCGGTGACCGTCACGCAGGTCACAGGTGCTGCTTTCCCTTGGTCACAGTGGTTAAGCTGTATACCAGCTGGTATGGCGGTGACGAGAGAATTATATTGGCTATTGCACGAAGGAAGGTAAGTGGGCACTGTAGGTAGGAAGGTAAGAACTGTTGGTAGGTAAGTAAATACAGTACTTTTCTCTTACTGTATGTGACCCAGTGGTGCAAAAGTAAGTACATTTACTCAAGTACTGTACTTAAGTACAGGCAAATATTATACTTTTACTCCACTACAATGATTTGAAAAGTTTAGTTACAAGTTACTTTGTAGATTTGGATTATTATGACAAAACGTACAGTAACCACTTCAGCCCTACATACATTTCGGCCATTTGAAAATAGCAGATCTACAAGCTCACAATGCGTCGATGCGACGCATTGTGAGCTTGTAGATCTGCTATTTTCAAAAGATTTATTTGAAAATTTGTGAAGACTGGTGAAATGGGACATTTGCATAATGAGTACTTTTACTTTTGGCACATTTTGTCTACTTTTGGCACATTCCAGTCTTTTACTAGTAACAGAGTATTTCTACATTGCAGTATTGATACTTTTACTTAAGTAAGTACTTTTTCCACCACTGATGTGACCATTACCAGGTCACCAAAATATTGCCACAACCCAATACATGACATAGTCACGTGGACAAAATGTACTGTGTGTTTAGGCAGGGTGACCAAACATTCAGCCCCTCAAACCTTAAATCAATGTGCACGTTTGTCGTGCACGCGTGCGGCCATTCATGCACGTTCATGCACGCACACACACGTGTCCGCACCATAGGTGTTGCATACAGGTGTTGCATACAACTACTGATTGACAAACATCAGCCTCAGTGTTGAATTCAGACATGCAATGCATTTGTTCGTGTTTTCTGATTGGTTAGGTGAGCTTGTTTACATGAAAAGAACATGATAAATGTTTATGCAACCACTGAAAACAACAATTTCGCAGTAAAAGTTGAAAACAAGGACATATTAGTGTTTTAGAAATATTTGTCGGGACACCAAGCTTGAAACCAGGACAATCCCGGCCAAACTGGGACGTCTGGTCACCCTATGTTGGAATGAAAACACAAATGGAAGCTGCAAACAAGACACACTGTAGGCTAAACACTAGTATGTAAACATTGACACAGAACACAATACTTTTTGGGGGATTTACGGGTCCAAAGAGGAAGCACTTGTGGCACAGGACACTTCATGTTTTTCCTGCTGGTGAGGAATGTATGGAAGCCCATTTCCTTCACTGAGTACAAACAAAGAGGCCTAAAAAACATTGAAATGTTTTAATTTTTAGATCTGAAGGCGGAATTGTGAGGAAACACACTTCAATTCAATACCTTTGTATTTTTGTTGCTACACGTATTCCTATGGGCTGGGGGGGCGCCTGTCATCGGGGAATGTTGAATGGGAGGAGTAGGACAGAGGCACTACGTCCTCGCGGTGGGGGCTCCTCACTGGTAGGAGAGGCAGTAGGGGACAACAGCAGTGGCAGCACAAAAATGTGTGGGGAGGAATAATTGGCATAACAACAAAATTGGGAGAAAAAAAGTGTATAGGAAATTGATTTAAAAAAATTATTAAAAATAAATAAATAACACAATGCCTGTTACATTGCTGGGAACTGATGAGAGATCAGAAGAGAAAACAACAAATTCTACCATAAACTGTAAATTTGTAAAATGCTAAACGCTGTAACCTTATCATGTGACAAGCTTCAATTCTATTAAATACATGACACACTAATGTGTGCCAGCAAACAAATTTACTCACATGCTTGCTAGCGCTCGCACGCACGCACACACAAAAGCGCGCGCGCGCACACACACACACACACACACACACACGCACACACACACACACACACACACACACAGCTGCTCTCTTCAGGCAGTTTGGGCTAATTAAAAGCGTCGACATAGCAACGAGTTACAACCTCTAGTGGTTTAAGACTTAATGTACTGTTTCCTGTTTGGAGGAAATACGAGCAAGACCAATAAAATGTCATAAGCAGTGACTTCTACAAGGACAATGACACCACTCTTGTCATTTCCTAGAGCGTAATGACCCAGTTACTACAGTGCCCCATATTTTATGTCACTCTGTAGTAGGTCGTGTTTTTCTGTCCCAAAATGGAGTATTGGCCTGGTCTGAACAGTAGATTTATTTTATATTTGATCTCTATTGAGACCGGCTGACAGTTGAAAACAGGCAAAGGAGGACGTTTTCAGTCAGGGTTCGAACAGGCCAACAAGAGAACCGTCCATCCCTCCACCACTTTGGTCCATTCAATCCCAAAAAGATGTGCCATTGAATTTGCAGTACACCTTCATGATCCAGAGCATGGTCCCTACTGATTTTGGCGACTCCATGGCCTTTCCAATTATAGCCACATTTTCCATTTGTGCACAAGTTACCTCAAAATCTAATGGCCACCCACCACACATACTGACAACTGTGTTCATTGCAGCATCCGGCCAAGCTGGAGGCACCATAGTCAGGAACTGAACCCCTGATGACCTTATTTTCAAGGCATTTCTGCTTTGTTTTAAAGGTGGAGAGAGGTAAGGAAGAGAGAGGAAAATCTGGATTCCAACTCAGGAGGTTGTAACAAGATGCCCTTCAAAGAGCTACATTCGACCAGGGTCTGAAGTCAGGGTATAGAACATTGACACACTTCCCATTTGGTCTCCCCCCATTTAACTTTAAAATGGGATGAAAGCTTTTCAGAGCTGGACTTCTTGGCAGCAAACCTAAGTATGAGACATTTAAATCTTTCCTAAAGTAGTCATTCTGAAATAATGGCCTGGTTTAGTCAGATCCTTTGGGTGACTTTCTTGCCAGACTGGCTCACTGATGGTCAGAGAACCAGGTACTGTAGGAATGGCTAGCTTTGAGACCATGACCTCATAAAACCACAGTCCACTGTAGTAATGCTGAATTATACATCTGCCATCATTACATGTTAAGAGCTTGGAACGATCAGGGCTTTTAGAAAGCTAATGCTGTAAGCACTTAGAGGGGATCTTGGCCAAACAAAAATGAATAAGCGAAGGAAGTACATGAGAAGAATAAGCATTTTGGTTCTGTTGCTAATTTGTCAAAGCCACATTACGTTCTTCTGCATCAAAACCCTCAGTGATATAAGCTCATCTAGTGTCTCCATGTATTGTCTTGTCGCAGCAACATCAACATTTCAGATTGTATTTTGCGACACAACTCCTTTTAACTCTTCCATCGTCACTAGGTTGACTCAGCAACCAGCCTCACTCTTGTTTGCCTCGAGTATAGATGAGATAAAACAAAGTTAAAAGCTTAATCAAAGACGAAGTCTAAACAAAACAAGAGGCCACTTAGACATATCAAATATGTCAGGCCAAGTTTAGTTTGGTTCCCAGCCTTCCAAATCTCATCATTACCAACCAAATGACCGTTTTCATCTCAAAGGATAAGATAATGGCATCTTATCTCAAATATAAAAAACAGCAAGTCCTTCAGATGTTTTCAAGATCAAAAACAACTAGCCTGGTAAACCCCCCTCCCTCCGGAAATCTCATTTGGTTTCAGGAAGGAGGGTCTGGGATTGCTCACAGAGTAAAGCTGCCCGAACCGCTGCGCATACGAACCAATCAGCGGCTGCTAGGGGCGGGATCATCCAATCACCTGCCTAGTAGCTTGAAAAAATGAAACTCCGTCTGTCATCGATTCTGCGCCCGGAGTCTCAGATGCAAGTACGCTGTGAAACAAAATGTGTGTCGCAAGCTTCTTCCATTTGACGGAGTGAGGTTAAAAAACAACCCCCCCTCCATGAAATGACTAAATCTACAGCAGTGTGATGCATCCTTATCCTAAATCTAATTATGCTTAAAATGACAGTCCATTAACAATGACCAAATAATGTGTGGGAACAAACTCGTTTCCTCTGTACCGATGACGGTAATGTTAAGTAGTGGGTGTTGTTGTGGATGAGTGGAATTGATAAGTCCATTCAGTTTAAAATGTATTTTAAAATAACACAAGAGAAAATGACATTTACATTTAGGTTTTTACATCAATGTTTTTGACAGGACATTTCCAGACTGAATGTTTTGTCTGGCCATCAGAAAACTGCAACTTCTAGGATTTAACACAAAGTGATTTTAAAAGGACAACTTTGCTGGTTTCTTTTACCTGAATCCTATCATTTTGTTGTGAGGACGTGAAAACCCTCACATACAGTAACACTTCCCAATGCATTCTGTTTCAAGAGCTCATTCTCAGAGGCGCAAGAAGATGTTCAACAGCCTATGTAAAATGACAAGAGTTTAGTTACAAGAAAATCGGGTGATTCAGGTTAGAAATCAGCAAGGTTTCCCTTTATTACGTGGCAAGTTCCAAGCTCCATCAGACACAGCTGATATAGCACTAAACACACTAAAGAAACTGGTAGGTGAGAAAGTAGGGACAAATTGGGAGAAAGAAATTGATTTAAAATTTTGATAAAAAAATAAATAACGCTATCTCTGTTGCATTGCTGGGAGGTGATTAAGTTTTCATCTACAACTGATGATAGACCAGAAGAGAAAACAAATTCTACAATAAACTGTAAATCTGTAAAATACTAAACGCTGTAACCTTTTCATGTGACAAGCTTCAATTCTGTTAAATACTTGACACACTAATGTGTGCCAGCTAACAAATTTACTCACATGCTTACTAAAGAAATTAGGGGTGTGCCGATTTTCACCAAACGATACGATACGACATTTGGCTCACAACTTCGATACGATTTCGATACGATACGATACGCACCTTTTTTTATTATGAAAAATATATGGGGGAGAAAAAAAGCAAATGCAAACAAATAATTCAGTTTTTGCATTATTCAGATATGCGAACTTGTAGCTTTTCAGCTACAAAATAGCCGTTTTGAATCCAAATAGGGCAATAGTGTGACACCTGACCCGAAAAAAAAACAACACGTTGTCACCCTTTTCACCTCGGGGCTGTTTGCATGCCTGATTATTATTATTGTAAAAAAAAAAAAAAAGGTTTTTGAAAACGATATTTTCTTTTTTAAAACAATACATATCGTCACGAAAACGTATCGCGATATATCACGGGACGATATATCGGCACACCCCTAAAAGAAATGTTTAATTGTCACCCACTATACTCCTGTAAAAAGCATGGTCACACAAGCGGACACATGGAGATGGTAAATGTTATTTCCTGAATTTGTGAGAATAGTGTTATAGTGTTTACGCGCTTCTGTAGGCCAGCACGTTACTCATGTCCACCATGAGTTCCCACTCCAGATTTACAGCGTAGTTTGTCATTAGGTTTCGAATAAACTACGAAAAAAGTGAACCAAGGGTTCATGATAGATATTCACACGTTTTGCCAGACAAGATAATCTCAGCAATCTTTTTAGGATCTTTGTAACACACACAAAAATGTACACAGAACAGCTTCAAAGTTCACGGTTGAGATATTACTTGGCGTAATGTATGTCGTAAAACAGTAGTTCCCAAAGTGGGGTCCAGGGACCCTCTGTGTTCCTTGGACCCTTAAAACTCTGAGAGTTGTACAAATGGAACTAAATGGACCCTTACAGGTCCATTTGGTTCCATTTCTACACTCTCAAGAGTTATGGGTGTTCTTGAAATTAAAAAAGTTTGAGAACCACTGTCCAAAATGTGAAACTCTCCTAGGTTTATATTAATCACACTGCATACAAAAACCCTATGGGCAGAACATTTGAAATCTGGTGAGGGAATCATGGCGGGCTCACTCCCTTACAGAGTTTAGGACAACAAACTCTTAACACTCCTACTACTAGTACCGACAGATCATTGGCTGCAGTGTTTGTGGCCTGGGGAAGTGTGATTCAGTCCAATCTTTGCCACATCTCTTTCCAAGTCTTCTCTGCAGCTTTTACCGGTCAGGCCTCTGGAGGAGGAAGACTTTGGCCTGGTTGTCTCCAGAGGCGGTGATGGCCAGCGACGCTTCCCTGTAGAGCCATGTGAGACATAATGTTTTACTTGACTTGCAGAAAGACAACACCAAATACTTTACAAAGTTTGGGGGGGTTTTGTGTAAGTGAAAGTTAACTTACACTTGGCTACAGTGGTGGGAAAAAGTACTCAAATGTTTTACTTAAGTGAAAGTATCAATACTGCAATGTAGAAAATACCCTGTCCGAAAAAGTCCGAAATTCAAAATGTATTTGAATAAAAGCACAAAAGTATTGGTATCAAAATGTACTTAAAGTACCAAAAGAAGAAAGTACTCATTGTGCAGAATGTCCCATTTCACAACTTTTGAAAATGTATAAACATCGATTGAAAATAGCCGATCTACAAGCTCACAATGCATCGCATCGCGACGCATTGTGAACTTGTAGATCGGCAAATGGCCAAAAACGTATATAGGGCTGAAGTGGGTAATGTATGTTTTGTAATAATAATCTAAATCTACAAAGTAACTGGTTACTTAAGTTTTAAAATAATTGTAGTGGAGTAAAAGTACATTATTTGCCTCTGAGATGTAATGGAGTAGAAGTAAAAGTACAGAAAATTGGAAATACACCAGTAAAGTAAAAATATCTCAACATTGTACTCAAGTACAGTACTGGAGTAAATGTACTTAGTTACTTTCCACCACTTCTTGGCTACCGTAGTGGGTGTAGCGACTATGGGTTCAGTACCTGTTGAGGGTGAAGTCTAGGATCTCAGCGGTGTGGCCGTGAAACTCGGACACTATGTTGCCTGAGCGCGCGTCCCAAAGGCGCAGTGCTCCATCCAGACTGCAGGTGGCCACTACAGAGGAAGAGTCCTCCCACTGCATGCGCACAATGGGAGCCTGGACCAGACAAAAATTCAAACAGAGACAGACAGACAAATGAGCACATACACACAGCAGTTAATATAGGCTATGACACATGGAAATATGCACATCAAACATATACACCACTGATGTTCCACTGATGTTCCTGATATATGTAAACGACATGTCATCAGCTTGTAACTGCAACCTGTTCCTGTTCGCGGATGACTCGGCTCTGCTGGTCTCGGACAGGGACAGGCTGCAGGTTGAAAAGGTTTCAGCTCTGAACTCGATACGTTCTGCATCTGGCTCGCGGATAACAAACGATCACTGGGAAAAACTGAATCCATTCTCTTTGGGTCTAGTTTTAACCTCGGCAAGGCCGACAGCTTCACAATCAAAGTGGGTGATAATGTTATCACAAGAAAAGAGGAAATTACCTACCTAGGTTCCATTTTAGAGGCAAACCTTTCCGGTGATAACAAGAGTCATCAAAAAAAGTCAACCAAAGAACACGTGTTTTTGTTTAGGATTTCCTCTCTAGTCAGTAAGAATACTTTGAGGATTCTAACAGGGGCCCTCATCCAAGGTAATTTCGACTATGCATGCTCCTCATGGTACCACAACACCACTAGAGCTTTAAAAAAGGCTCCAGACATCCCAAAACAAACTGGTAAGGCTACTCCTTGGCCTTACACCTACAGTACAACTCATCTAACCCCTGCTCACTTTGCTATGGTCGGATGGCTCAGGGTACTGGACAGAGTACAGCAACTTGCAATGACCTGGTCTACAAGATACACCACAACATTAAGATACCCATGTACCTGTCAAAGTACACAATCACCAGAGTTAGCTCCACTGATCACATCAAACACAGATTTGGCACAAACAAGGGGTTGAATTCGTTCTCCTGCTATACAACAACAATGTGGAATGCCCTAGTAGTGAAGGAATATAAAACCCCACTCTCCTTCAAAACTGCCCTAAAAGAGTACCTTCAGGTGGCTGCAATTAGAAACTAGCCCCCGTAAAAGTCATTAACATACTCTACCATACGGATTGGTTCACATAACATTTATTCATTAAAATAAGTCCTGGATTGCAGCTTTAAGTGCTGAAAATCAAATGAAATGTGCATGACTGTGCACACATGCACTAGGATTGTTTCTTCTTACCTTGTGTTGGCACTTGTGTCTCAGGGTCTGCGTGGAGAGGTCGTACACGGCCAGGGTCCCGTCCAAGAAGGCCACAGCAACCAGAGGGAAGCTGCTCCAGAGGAGACGTACGGTGAAGACAGATGAGATTCAATCCATTCAATATTGAACATTAAAAGGAGAATATCCACAGCTTTACTTGGATGAATTCAACATCACATTATGCTTTGCACCAAAGGTCTAACTCTAAGAGGTGATTGTTAAATATAGAAAATACAAATAAAAGCCTCTCTGTAGTACTCACACGCTGCAGAACCCCACTGATTCCACAGAGTTGGTTTGTTCCTCGTCTGTTGAGGACTTAGCTTTTTTTCCTCCATCCAATGAGAAGGTTCCAAGGACCTTTAAGAAAAACAGCAAAAATACAGATAAGTGCATGCGTACACAGACACAGACACAGACAGTTTGATTTTAAACACTGCACAATGTGGAGAATAAAATATATTATGATGCAACTTTAGATAATCTTGTCAATGAATTCAAATTTGAGCGAATACTTTAACCTCTATCCCTAACAACAACCAAAAAAACACTTAACGTTATCCACCCTTAAGTTGTTTGTGCAGGGTTTTCAAAATACTAGTACATGAAAGCATTTCCAGCAAAACACCATGCACTTAACTTTCTAACAGTGATTTTGTAGATGTTGGCTATGCACTTTCAAGGATCTCCAGCACCTGCGCGAACCCCATTTCCTCTCCATTGTTTGTCATGGCGAGCCGCTGCCTTACCTTTCCTGTGACGGTGTTGATGAGCTTTGCTGAGCCATCCACTGAGCCCGTCATCACCAGAGAGCCGTCCTTGTTGCATGCCATGCACGTCAGCACGCCCTTGTGGCCATCCTGACCTGTTGCAGGAGATGTATTTGTGGCATGCTATTAGGGCCTGGTGGGTGTTTGTGTATCACTATCAAATGAGGTATAGATAGTTGGCGAACAAAAATGTAAATCATCTTGGGGCGCCGATGGCCTAATGGTTGAGGCGCATACCACATACAGTAATAGGCTCTAATGCAGCGTGACAGCGAGCAGGTTCGATTCCCGAACCCGGCGACCTTTGATGCATATCATTCCCCGTCTCTCTCTGTTCCCTGTCACTACAAACACTGCACTATTCAACAAAAGGCAGAAAAGCCCCAAAAATATCTAAAACAATGATAATAAATAAACAAACAGGAATCTTAATATGACATTAAATCATGTGTCAAGCAGTAAATTCTTGTTCAGCTACAGTGCTTAGCAGAGTAGAACAATTTATTATCTTTCATTTCAACATCTTCTGGTCTCTTTTGTCTGGACAGAACACAGTGACAGAATAGTTTGTTATATAGCGTGCTCGTAGGATATTGTCTTTCACATCCCTTGTGAGCTCAGCTTGCTTACTATCAGCAGTTTGTTCTCCATCAGTCTATTGTGTTTGGAATGCCGATTATCACTGTACCCGAGAAGACAAAATCTAAAGACTTTGCAGACGTTGCAGCACTGTGCACTCCTTTCTGCAATGAACTCCCCTTTATAGCCATGCAGTGTCATACAAGGATTTTTAACTCACCCTTGATGACGTGGATAGCGTTGCCCTGTTTGAGGTCCCACAGTCGTATTGAGCCGTCTTCATAGCCCACTACAGCTCTTTTACCTGGTCACAAGCAGGTTGATCCATGTTAACCATTTTAACCCATAAAGACCGGGAACGCAGCGGTTTCATTTTATGATTTCTTTGGCTATTAAAAAATAGCAGATATACAAGCTCATAGCGGGCACCGAGTGCCGCACTATGAGCTTGTAGATCTGCTACTTTTTTTAAATTGAGAAAATTTGTGCAAATCTTTGAATATATATATTCTTTAAAGCAAACATTGTAACTCAAATCTTTGCTTCTGGGGATTCTACAAATGTCTTCTAAATCCTAACAGTTTTAAAAAAAAACATATGTTGCTATAATATCAGTGGTGCTCAAACTGTTTTGGGCCGTGGACCCCCATCTGAAAACATTTTGTTCCAGGGACCCCCCCCCCCAGATGCAAAGATTTTAGTTAAAGATGTTCGCTTGAAAAAATATATAAATTCAAAGATTTGCAAACATTTTCATGGTTTTTCAAAAAATAGCAGATCTAAAAGCTTGTATATCTATAGCCAAAGTATAAAATATGGATGAAGTGGTTACACAGATTTGTTCCCGGTTCGAATGGGTTAACCAGTGACAGTGACAAGCATGTTGGTCATGTATGGTTAAACAGGACTAAGATTGTCATTTTTTGGTTACTCACCATCTGGGAGGATCTTGCCGCTGGAGGCCTGGCACCCAGGACCCTGGAAGGTTTTGCAGTCTCCAGACGGGATCTTCCACATCCACACGTTCCCGTCTGTGGTTCCCGCCAACAGCACAGGTGCACAGGGATGCCACTCCAACCACTGGTCCCAACGCACATGAAGGGCAACGTTATGTACAGAGAGTAACAATTAGCTTAATAATACATTAAAGATTACGTTTTCTTTATTTAGATAGGAGTAGATGTAGATGTCGGTGTAGAGAGCCAGGACAACACGGGCAGAGATACGGGAAACATGGGAGACATGGCAGGAGTAGGATTTGAATTTGAATCCCTGTAACAAGGAGTAATATGGTCTGGTTGAGCCACCCGACAGGCACTAGGGCTGGTAAATTAATATTTGATATTCGAATATTCCTCGAATATGGGGGGAAAAAATGGGGATTTATGTGTTTATTGAGCACTTGATACTGTACATTGTTTTTTGTATTGTCCCTGTCAAATAAACATTTAAAAAAAATTAAAACAAAAAATAATAATAATATGAATAATAATACAATTCGAATATATTCGAATATTAGCCAATTATTAAGACCAATATTCAAATTTAATTTCTGAGGAATGTTAACAGCCCTAGCAGGCACCCCTTCATAATTCATTAATCTGTTGATTTTTGTTTCGATGTGTGCGCAATTACAACCATTCTGGGAAGGTGTCTTCAATACCCTATCTACTATTTTACACCGAACTCTAGACCCAGACCCCCTAGTTGCGCTGTTTGGTACTGTGGGAGGGAAAGATCTCACACTAACACGTACAGAGTGCCGTATGGTGGACTTCGCCCTGTTGCTTGCCAGACGTGCTGTTCTGCTCCGATGGAAAGATGCTGCCCCGCCCGTGCTCATTCAATGGCTTCGTGATATAATGTCTTGCCTTAAATTGGAGATGTTGCGATTCTCAATAGCCGGCTCCGAGAAATAAATCCATAAGACCTGGGACCCGTTCATGACTTTTTACCACAACACTCAGGTTGCATAGTGTGGCGTATGCCTGTTGCGACTGCAGCACACAGCAAACCCAAAATGTTTATTTATTTTTTATTTTATTTTTTTCCTGATTAATCTCCGTGCCTCTTTGTTTTTCCTTTCATTTAAATTTTTTTCTCTTACAACTGTGCCTACAACTGTCCTGGGGATTGAGGGTGGGGGGAGGGTGGGGGTGGGGGGAGGGTGGGATAGGGGAATGTAGTATATGTACATTGTCTCAGTCTTTTTGCGACATGATATAAAAATGTATGTGCATCATGCTTGCCCCTGGGCCTGGTACCAAAAAATCTAATAAAAAGACCTTGAAAAGAAAGATTATTGTTTCGATTAATCTATGCATAACTTGAGACCATGAAATAATAATTTACCCAGCAGTCAAACTCATAACTTTTCATTTCATAATAAGGAACAAAGACAAACATTCACATTTTGGTGAAGTTTTAAATACCGTAGTACATATTATTGCCATTTAATTGTGTATTGACATAAGACAGTGGTGGTTGGGGGTAGAGGTGATAAGCCACACATACTGTTAAAAGTTCTTAGAACTTCTTACCTCCAGGTCTCCGACCTCGAAGGACCAAATCTCTACTTTGGTCTCCACCTTCCACACTTTGATCTGACCACTCATGTCACCCGACACCACCATAGAGGAGTCATGGCTAAACGAGGCACACGTCACTGAGTCTTTGTGTCCTGTGGATACACATACAAATACAGTAAATCGATACCTTACAGCTCACACGACACGTTTCCCTCATTTTTCTAAATCCGGATTTATATTTTGTCGTACGACAGTATCGCACCCGAAAATAGCAGATTGCAAGCATGTAAGATCTGCCTTTTCACCATGTGACACCATATACATTTTGTATAAATTCAGCAGAAATGATTTCTGAGCCAGCCACAGTGTCAGCTTGTGGAAGTCTTTCACGTGCTCATTGACTGTTGAGCTGTAGTTAACTGTTTGACTGGCCAATTGGATATAACCATTCTCTGACTTGGAATCTGTTCACAACTGCATTGGCCTATTTTGGCTGTGGTTGTGTTGTGCTGCCGCAATGACAGCCCTCACTACAACAACTCGGTCTAATCTTGATTATTAGCCTCAAAGACTTCATGAACAATGTTGTTTTATGGTACCTTCTCCTTCTGCAGCTTACGCTGAGTATTTACATGTTCACGGTACTGAATGAAGTGAGCTGTGTCAACATTGCAGAAAGGCTAATGTTATATGATTTATGAGGTTACTCATCTACATCTACGTTGGACACTCACCTGTGCACTCAAACAGAACCTCTCCATTGCTCACTTTCCAGATGTAGGCCTTGTCATCCTCGCCGCCTGTGATGGCCATGGTGTTGGTGACCGGGTCCAGGCTCACACAAAACACAGAGCCTGTATAGAAGTATACGATACAATAATAACCATAATGGAGCAACGAGAAGATTCCAAACTCAAGCACTGGAGTAGCATGTAAGGAACGTCTGTATCTATTTAAAAATGTTTAACCAGCTCCAAAGATTCAAATCTGAAATTGTCCAGTTCAATTTGTATTCATTTCTTTGTTGAATTGAAACACAGCACCTTATTTCTATGTGAAAAAGTGTCTTAAATCATCGTATTTTAGACCACCCCTAACCTCGCCGGCCGCCATGTATATAATCGGCTGTCACTGCTAACACCTAACGGAGGGTGTAGATAACCACGTCTCCTCCAAGTAACCAAGCTGCATCCTATCACCTGACAGTGAGTTCACCAGGAGGGCATAAAGCCAAACGTGCAGAGGAACACGCTATGCCTCCCTGTTCCGCTCCCTGCTGAACAGGCGGACCAACCGCTAGTGCAGTGACAGAGATCACCCTCCTCACACCGGCTTCCCACCGGCGAACATGGCCAATTTTGTTAGTCGGTGCACCCTGTGGAGGAATCGAACCCCAGTCTCCATGGTGGTGAGCAGGAACTTTACCCCTGTGCCGCCCTGATGCCCCAAATCAGTCTTGATCTGATCAACTGACCACACACAACTCATAGTCTCAGAACAAACTGCCATAAATTGCACAGTCTTGTGTGGAATCATCTTTTTAAATATTTCCTGGGAGTGCCTACAGACAAATTGGAGCGAGTGTTACCTGTGTGCTTAGAGAAGGTCAACTCGCTGTGATCTTCAACCTCTTCACCCTCCTCCATCTCATCTTCTGTCTCCCAGCATTCGCTGTTGTTGTCATCATCGTTCCCACCCTCTTCAAAGTCCACGTCCTCCAAGTCGTCAGCTAAATCATCTGTTGGACACACGGAGATACAAGGTGGACAGGTTGATTTTCAGCAAGTGACACTGCGGTCATACATTATGAGTGACAGTACAAAGTTAGGCTTTAGTGTCGTTTTGTGACGAAATGTTTCATAGTTTGATCCTATTTTATACAGGTTTGAGTAGTGTTTCCCTTGTACATGTGTCCCAACATTGAGACATTTTGACCCTGGTGTCGGGTAGGAGGTAAGTAGTACTGCTTGAAGCTCATAAGCTCAATACATCGTCCTTGGACAAGCAGGCATTCATTCTATAGTTCCATGAACGGTAGAAGTTTAGTCTTTAACACACAGGAATTTACAGTGTATGTATGGGGTCAGTGATTAGCCTTAGGTCAAGACTATCATTTGATCAAGTCAGATTCGATAAAATACATCTATGACAGTCTTGACCCAAGGCTGTGATTATAAGTCGAATGAACTTTTTAGTCACAATTCAACAACAGAAATTCCAGGCTGTTGAACTGTGGACCAGAGCTAGACCCCCCCCCCCCCCCCCCCCACACACACACACACACACACACACACACACACACACACACACACACACACACACACACACACACACACACACACACACACACACACACACACACACACACACACACACACACACACACACACACACACACCCACCCCCACCACCACCACCACCACCACCACCACCACCAACATACCAGGCCCTGGCTCAGTGTCGTCCAGGTCGATCACTTCAATGATCTCTTCATCTCCATGCAAAATGATTGTGTTAGGATCCATAATAATAACGTTGCTGTGAAGTAACAGATATGATAATATGTTATGATAATATGTAACGTTATGATCTGGCCTCAGGGGAGGTAGTAGTGGGATTACAAACACACAGTCAGTCGGACTAAATCGCAGTCTAAAGTCTATCAGATAGAAACCAGTAGAGACAGTATATATAAAGTCTAACAGATAGAAACTAGCAGAGACACAAAGACGATGCTGTTCCCATGTTTGTTCACATGTGTGAGGAAGAAGGATGATGCGGACGCGTAGAGATGACGTCATTGAACAGAGTCCACTCATCCATTCCTCTCGGGTCAGTTCACCTTTCCTCCACTAGATGGCGCCACAGTAAAGAAAGAACCACCTTGGATTGAATCGTCTGAAATGTTACAAATACGCAGTGGCGTAAAGCAGTGGTTCTCAAAGTGGGGTCCGGGGACCCCCAGGGGTCCTTGAGGGAGTTCTAGGGGGTCCCCAACTAAATGAGGGATAGTTAGGAACCAAGTGGACCCTTATGGGTCTGTAACTCTGAGAGTGTTCAAATGGAACCAAATGGACCCTGACGGGTCCATTTGGTTCCATTTGTACACTCTCAGAGTTAAACTAGAAGGTACTGTTCCTGAAGAAACAGTGTGGGATCGCTAAGAATGTTGATGGTATTGAGTATTGATAGTGTTAGTAGAGTTAAAGGTTTGAAAGGTTTAAAGGTTTTAAAGGTTTTAAAGGTTTTAAAGGTTCTAAAGTTTTGAAAGGTTCTAAAGGTTTGAAAGGTTTAAGAGGTTTGAAAGGTTTGAAAGGTTTAAGAGGTTCTAAAGGTTTGAAAGGTTCTAAAGGTTCTAAAGCTTTGAATGGTTCTAAAGGTTTGAAAGGTTTGAAAGGTTTAAGAGGTTCTAAAGGTTTGAAAGGTTTGAAAGGTTTAAGAGGTTCTAAAGGTTTGAAAGGTTCTAAAGGTTTGAAAGGTTTGAAAGGTTTGAAAGGTTTGAAAGGTTTGAAAGGTTTAAGAGGTTCTAAAGGTTTAAGAGGTTCTAAAGGTTTGAAAGGTTCTAAAGGGTATTTACTTTAAATTATTTTTAGTCACTTTATTTACTTTAAAGTATTTTTTACTAATTTTTACAACTTTTAAGTATTTTTACTATTTTTTTCAACTTTTAAGTATTTTTACTCATGTATAAGTACTCTTAAGTATTTTTAATCAAGGTACTTACTTTAAAGTATTTTTAGTCACTTTATTTACTTTAAAGTAGCTTTTACTAATTTTTACAACTTTTAAGTATTTTTACTCTTTTTTATCAACTTTTAAGTATTTTTACTATTTTTTTCAACTTTTAAGTATTTTTACTCATTTTGAGTACTTTTAAGTATTTTTACTCAATATAAGTACTCTTAAGTATTTTTACTCAAGGTATTTACTTTAAAGTATTTTTAGTCATTTTATTTACTTTAAAGTAGCTTTTACTAATTTTTACAACTTTTAAGTATTTTTACTCTTTTTATCAACTTTTAAGTATTTTTACTATTTAAAAAGTGAAATATCTCTAAAAGTACAAATTATTTCAAAAAATTCTAATGGTAGCCAATATGTCCTAAGTAGGCTGAACGTTATAGAGTTGGAACGGAGTTTCTATCTAAAAGTATGAATTTCTCCATTGAAATGAATGGGAGTTTTTTAGAAGTAAAAAGTGAAATATCTCTAAAAGTACAAATTATTTCAAAAATTCAAATGGTAGCCGACATGTCCTGAGTAGGCCGAACGTTGAAGAGTTGGAACGGAGTTTGTAGCTAAAAGTATGAAGGACTAGTTAGGGGTCAAAAAACGGTGTTGACAATAACAGTAGTGTGATCGCTTTAGCGATCCCACAATTAACATTATTTTTACATAATAACTCTGGGTCCCAGAGACAGAAATGCCATTAAATGGGGGTCCGTAGCCTAATGCATGTCAAACTTGGGGGTCCTTGAAATAAAAATGGTTGAAAATCACTGCTATAGCCGTAAAGATATTCTGTTATGGGGGCCCCTGGCATATCTTTTCAAATGGGGGTCCGCGGGCTAATATGTGTCAATTTACTGAAGTACTACAATTTTCGAGGTATTTTTGCTTTACTGGAGTATTTCCAATTGTCTATACTTCTCCACTACATCTCAAAACTTTAGTTTCTACTTTGTAGATTTTGGTTATTATCACAAAACATACATTAACACTTATACATTTCGGCCATTTGAAAATAACAGATCTACAAGCTCACAATGCATCACGATGCGATGCACTATATTGCAGAGACTATTTTCAAAAGATTTTGTATACATTTTGAACTTGTGAAATGGGACATTATGCACAATGAGTAGCCTACTTTTACTTTTGGTACTTTTAGTATATTTTGATTGGCGATACTTTTGTACTTTTACTCAACCCCATTTTGAATTCCGGACTTTCATTTGTAACAGAGTATTTCTACACTGCAGTATTGATACTTTTACTTAAGTAAACATTTATAGTACTTTTTACACCACTGCTATCACACCTGTGATATGATTAACTCCTTCGTCCAGCCATTTTATTTTGAGTGATATTCAACTTCATTAAATAGTCTCTCAGTCTCTCCATTTTCTTTTCTTTTTCTTTTGTTTATATCAATTGTTTTTATTCATTTATATCACAAAAACAATCCACTTATGTTTTTTCGTTGGTCCTGCAAGGGGTGGGTTTACTTATTCCTTTATTCCTTAGTCTTTTGTTGTGTTGTTTTTCATGTTACATTATGTATACTATATTAGTCTTTCCATTTTCTAAAGTTGTTGGTCTAATAGGCCTACAGTAATTCTATTTTTTTTTTCATTTCAACCATTTCTTATTCTCTTCTTTTTTCATCTCTGTGACCCCAATCTACACTTTAAAAAAGTGAGTGTACAAATGGAACTATAAATCATAGCGTTCCTTGACCAGTGGTGGAAAGTAACTAAGTATTTACTTAAGTTCTGTACTTAAAGGTAGGGTAAGTGATTTACTTTGGTTAAAATAAGTGTTAAATAGCTCTATATTCTGATAGTACTCATTGCTATAGAGTGTTTGTTCAGTAAAAGGAGTCTTCCATGTCTCTCCAGCTCTTTATTAAACAGAATCAGAATATAGTACTTTAACCTTTTTTTTAAAGAAAATGAAAAAAAAAAAATACCCTACCTTTAAGTACAATTTTGAGATATTTGTACTTTACTTGAGTATTTCCCATACTTTTACTTTTACTCCACTACATTTATTTAAAAACGTATAGATTTTGATTATTATTACAAAACATACATTAACTTCAACCCTATAGCATCTACATTCTCACTATGCATCGCATGGCAACGCATTGTTAGCTTGTAGATCTGCTATTTTCAAAAGATGTTTATACATTTGAAAACTTGAAATGGGACATTCTGCATAATGAGTACTTTTACTTTTGATACTTTAACACATTTACATTTTGATGCCAATACTTTTGTACTTTTACTCAAGTACATTTTACCAGTATTTCGGCTTTGCAGTATTGATACTTTTACTTAAGTAAACATTTTGAGTACTTTTTCCACCACTGTCCTTGACAGAGTTCCAGGAGCTCCACACTCCTGGAACTCTGTCAAGGAGCACACCTTTGGCCCAGTAGCACTTGCCATTATTTGTGTAGTTCAGGGTTCTTGGTTTAAGGGCTTATAACATCACTCCTTGCTACGTATATTAGCTGGCACTCGGCTGCAGCCTGCATGCCCAAATAGGTTTCACTGGCTGCCTGTGTGTTCCATCTCAACCCTGATCTGGAAAAACACAGCCTCCTCATGACGTGGAGACTACTGGAAACTCCACCGTGTACATTATTTAAATGTTTTTTAAATCTGCAATAACCCAGAGATTTATGGTGCTGCAGGCAAGTCCTTTTTTCTTCTTCTTCAAATCTGACTGAGGTTACGTCAGAACCACTCCGGCTAGCTGTGTGTGTACAAACCCCCTTACGCCTTGGAAATATACGCCATAGGCCTAAGGGGAATCCAGGGGATCAATGTTGGCTACACCCTCTTTATTTCACTGAAAGAAGAACATCTAAATATAAAATCTTCTGGCATTTATTCCAATGTCACTACCGGTGTAACCATCTTTGTCACATTACTTTCAGATTACAACATTTTGTTTGTTTCTTTGTGCTCTTTTAGATCACAGTGGGAGGTTGACATGCTACAAAGGTGAATAGGTGAGTCTGGATATTACAGACTCACCTGTATTATATATATATAATATAATATATATATATATATATATATATATATATATATATATATATATATATATATATATATAATGATACTGTATAATATGCACCTTCACGGTAACAGGAAAGGTGTGCACCCCGGGCACCTTCCCTACATTACGCCAAGATGCCTCAATGATCTACACATGTTGTTCTAACCACTTAAACCCTATATACTTTATTGATTGGGGTCCTCCAGGGCTCTATGCCAAGTCTGTGCCTTCTTTCTCTCTATACCAAATCTCTTAGCCGATCTACAAACTCTCAAACTTGTAGCTATTTCTTGATTGTAGCTATTTTCTCCAAACGCTAGGGTTCATGTAATGATTAAAGAAACGTTTTATGTCACGCTGTAAAGAATGACCATTTATGTAGCTTTTCTTTCATGTTCATCGGAAGAGCTATTTTTGCTTTTTGCCTGTGCTCAGACATGTAGTAAGTAAGCACAGTGGGTGGGCTTCTAAAGGCCTGAGGATAGTAGGAACCAAGGGCCCGTCATAACAACAGGTCTGTTTATCACCTCAGCAGGCTGGCTTAGGTCACACACACACACACACGCACACGCACACGCACACGCACACACACACACACACACACACACACACACACACACACACACACACACACACACACACACACACACACACACACACACACACTTGCTCATACACAGTGTGTGCACATCAAAGAAAACACACGTGAACGCACACGTACACCTTGTGGCAGATGAAACATACAACCATGCATGTGTGTGCACATGTGTGTACAATGCGCGCACACGACACATTTGCACACCCGCACACTCACACACCAGTTCCATAATACTAATTATGTGAATACATGCACTCCCTGCCACAGGGAAGATACTGCAGCAAAAGCGTATCTATGTACACACACATGTGCATGTACATATACGCACGCATGCACAACACACACACACACACACACACACACACACACACACACACACACACACACACACACACACACACACACACACACACACACACACACACACACACACACACACACACACACACACACACACACACACACACACACACACACACACACACACACACAGGATCTTTAGTAATGCATACCTATTTATAGAACCACACATACGTTCAGTCCTTCATAGAAACACATGTGAAGACATGCACACTGACTCCCACTTGGAATACACAACAACACGGTACTAGTGTACTAGTTAGTGTCTCGACTCACACACAAAACATGCCAACACATTTACACATGTATGTTATGTACGTCATAGAAACGCATGGGAATCCACACGTGTTTGTATTATGGAACTACTGTACACAAGTGCATGTGTATGTACGCACACATTGTATTACTATACCTGTGAGGACATCAACATTTTAGGAAATGATGTTATGAAAGTCATTATTATGATTGTTTTGCCATTTCAATCCTGACCCTAAAAGCGGAAATTCCCTATCTGCAAGCTCACAGCTGTGACACGCTGTGAGCTTGTAGATCTGCTATTTTCTGTGCATGACACCAGTGCACAACTAAGTATAAACCAGGCATTATTCCAACCCCAATCTGGGAACCCATTTGGTAAAAAGAAAAACGTTTTTCTGTTTTATCAGTCTTGAGAGATTATTCTAACCCAGCCACTACACATAACATAGAGGCCCCTGTTTTTTGCCGGTGCCTTACCCGTTATCCCTAAACTTCTTTGCCATTTTTTACTATTTTTAAAAACATTTTCAAATGGTTCAAGTAGCCGATCTACATCGACACATTGTGAGCTTGTAGATTGGCTATTTGAACTGTTTGAAAATGTTTTTAAAAATAGTAAAAAAATGGCAAAAAAAACGTTTAGGGATAATGGGGAAGGCACTGGCGAAAATAGGGCCTCAATGTCTAATCCTATCCTGAATCTGTTCCCAATTGTAAGCCTAACTCCCCAAATCTTTTTTTTAACCATAAAACAACCATTTCTCCAGACGCTTTTCCTCACAGTGTCTATTTCTGAAATTCTACTATACTTGTGGGGACCTTTTCGGCTCTTTTATGAATGCCATTTTTGCAATTGTTTGCCATTTTTAACCCTAAGCCTAAAGCCGTAAAATGCAAACTGCAAGCTCGTGTCGTGTGTTGTGAGCTTGTAGACCTAAGAACTAAGTGTAAATCAGGCATAACTCTATTATCTCTAACTTCTACATCTCTAAAAATCTTTTTTCAACCATTAAAACAACTATTTTGTCTTGTGAGGACCAATAACATGGTCCTCATGTCTATTTCTCAAATTCTACTTGTGGAGACAGTAGGTCCTCACAATTATAGTAATACAAGCGTAACACACACACACACACACACACACACACACACACACACACACACACACACACACACACACACACACACACACACACACACACACACACACACACACACACACACACACACACACACACACACACACACACACACACACACACACACACACACACACACACACACACACACACACACACACCATCACTAATAAGGCCTGGAAGCTGTTGCTGTGTGAAAGGTAATTACGCCATGCGGCTCAGAGAGTCTTTGATGGAAAGTTTTAGACTAACTGGCTCTGCCATATAAGAACTCTTTTTAACAACAACTCTTTATGGCTCTTTTGGCTGCTTTCTTTGCCAACGTCTCTAAACATTTATGTATTTTTCGTGTGTTTTGTTTCACGGCACGGTAGCGAGAGTTGATGTCTCACTTTTACCTACACACACACACACACGCGCACGCACACACACACACACACACACACACAGACATATCCCTACACAATTTAGTACGATCACCATAGCAGCGCTTTGTTTGCAGAATTACAACTTTCTGTGCCCTGAATGTTGTCTTAATATTTACAGTTTAGTAAGTTATTTTTTATTTTTTATTTAGTTTTACGTAGGAGGGAGCCTACAGTAGTTGCTATAGAATTTCATCATTTGAAATATGCTGCCAGTGTATTCTCACAGTGTCTTCTCTACACAGTAAAATCCTCCGTGTTAATTTAACTGAACAGCGTACAAATGGAACTGTGGACCCTTGGGTTCATTTGGTTCTATTTGTATGCCAATACAGGTCCATTTGGTGCAAATCAGTGGTTCTCAATGTATTTGGCCGCGGACCCCCATCTGAGTATAATATATGGGGCCACAAGGCACCTCCATAATAAGATATGTGTTTTTAAAATGTTTAAAAAATGTTTTTTTATTAACAATCTAAATCTGCAAAATAACTTGTATCAAATAATTGTAGTGGAGCAAAAAGTACAATGTTTGTATAGTGTAGTAGAAGTATAAAGTATCCACAATTGATATACTCCAGTAAAGTAAAAGTACCTCAAAATTGTACTTAAGTACAAGTACTTGAGTAAATGTACTTGGTTACTTTACACCACTGGGTGAGACAACGACTTCCCTTCGTAAACCACTAACAGGCAGTTGTGTGTGTGTGTGTGTGTGTGTGTGTTGTAAGTGGTCTGGTCCGCAGACCGTGTGCACTGCATCTAGTGTGGTACACAGTAAAACCCTCTGTGCTCATTTAAAGCTGCGCTCTGTAACTTTCATGTCCTAACCCCGGATTCAAACCTGGGTCTCCTGCGCAAGTACTGAAATGCTGAGCTAATAGAGCTTGCTCAGGGGAGAAATGTTGACCTTTTGTCAACCAGTCGTGTCAAACCTATAGACACAGGATCTAAACGTCTCAATAGAAGAGCAGGAAGCAATAGCAAATACAACCACTCCAATTGTATTGTATAAATTATATTGTATTAACATATGGACAAAATAATATTGTATTCACTAAAGAAAGTTACAAATGTAAACAGCTTTAACTGTATAATCATGGAATGGACCCTTACAGGTCCATATGGTTACATTTGTACACACTCTGAGATGCAAATGGATACATTAACATGAAAGGATTTGCGTAAAGTTTGAGTGTAAAGATTGACCTATTTTACTGTGTGCTTGTTGGCCTTTTAGCTAGTGTAATTCTCGCTGGCCTAAAAAAAGAAAGAAAAAAAAAAGGGACGTTCTTGGAAAAATCATTACTCAAGATGTACAATTTCTGCTATAACTTCTAAGGTATTTCTGCGCTGATCCCTTTTTGTGTGGACCCGTGCTCCAAACGTCTAAAATAAAAAGCTGACCGCATGGGAATTAGCCCACATTGAAACCAGATTGAATGACTGATATTCTTATAGTACATCTCCTGACGCAAAAACAAACAGTTAAAGCTCCATAATGAGCTACTTGGCAAAGCCCAATATAATGTTCACTGAATTTCAAATACGCTGCCCTCGGCTGTGAGTGAGCCAATCTAATAACTGCTTTGACATCATAGCACTGTTTGCATGGTATGCTTTTAATACACAGATTACACACACACACACACACACACACACACACACACACACACACACACACATACACACACACACACACACACACACACACACACACACACACACACACACACACACACACACACACACACACACACACACACACACACACACACACACACACAAACTGGGAATTAATTTTACAGCTGCAATCTGTACGTAAGTTTCTTGTCCTACCCAGGATTTGAACCCTGTTTCTTCACTCTCAGACCAAATTTCTAACGGTCTTCCAGGACGGAATCCCTGCTGGGCATGGGGAGATATTGCGCTTATGAGCTTCAGGCAGGCAGTACTGCTTGTCAATCGGTAGGTGACCCTGGTGTACCCGTAAACATTTCTCAATGGAAGAATATGTAGACCACTTCCAACCACTGCAGAAGTACTACCGGTAGTTACATTGTATTAATTAATCTATTCATTCTAACGTCTAGATTGTATCTTTAACACTGAGGATTTTACTGTGCAGAAACAAATAATGCAGATGTCTGCAGGAGGAGCCAGCTATGTTTGTTGGCCTCCTGACAATAGAAAACTCAATGCCACTCCGCCTCAGAGCCAAGCCAACTACAGTTGTCTGAATAACATCCCTCCAGCTGCTATATGCCCACCCTGCCTCTACAACCATCATTATCTGCGAACCCCTCACCATTTGTCCATGTGCATAGCTTACATAATTCAAAACGAAACACAGCACAGGCCTTGAGGTCAAGCAAGGATAGGATGTGTCGGGAGGCTTATAGCCTTATTCTCTCACCTTACATCAAAATGCAACCTTAAGAAACAGTGCCGGTAAATGTAGGGTTTGATATGTTCCAACCATGTGTCTGAGAATGCCCGGTCAGTGTGTATTGTTAATGTGAACGACTCCCTCCCAAAGCCAGAAATCACAGAATAATGTCTGAGGCTGTGATGCTGTCAGGGCTTTAAAACGCTGCTGCTCCATAAATAGTGAACGAGCAGAGGTTTTGAAGCTGACTGAGAGAACACCCATGGGAATTTGCTGGAGGTACGGGTAGACTTTCTGATTCAGAAATGGTCTCAACAGCGGTGTGATATGAAGTAGAGTTAGTTCAGGCACAGATGGAAAACAAAACTTGCAGAAAAACTTAGTATGACTCCATAGAAATCTGCCTCTCGCTCAGTATTGAACAGCTTTAAATCTGCCTCCCGCGGGCACTTTGGTGGCGCAGGGGTAAAGTTCCTGTCTACCACTGCGGAGAGTAGGGGTAGAAAATCCTATGGGTGCCAGCTTGCACAATTGGCTGTTTTTGCAGGAGGGAAGCCGGGCAGGGAGGCCAATCTGGCAGAGCGCCTGTCAGCGGGGGTGTTGAACTGTGAGGAATAGTGTGTTCCTCCATCCATGCTACGTCCTCCAGGTGAGGCTCCTCACTGGCAGGTGAACCAGTTGGGGTCTGCAGCCACAAGACTACACACAATTGTATGAGTAATTCAGGAATTGGCATTATGAATAATTTGGGAGAAAAAAGGGGGGACGGCGGAATAATAGGTAACAAAAAGTTTTATAAAATAAATAATTAATACATCTGCTTCCCGCTCAATATCTACGGAGCAGCTCTTAACTTTAAATCTTGATGACGTGAAATGATTTGACCCTAGCTTACTACTGTATCTCTGGCTGTTACTGTAGTAGAGAGAATTTAGGGCTCACAAATATGACATTGTCTCAGCCAGGCCGCAGGAATGGCTTATATGAATGATTGGAATCATGTGTTTTTTTGTGCCTTTTATAGAGTTATACACTGTTAGACCTGAAGGACTCGTGCACAACAGCATCAGAGAAGCCTCCAAGACCTGGGCATCTTGCATAACCAATGCTCCGTGGCTCATCCAGAGAAATTATGATCCTCTGTTTCTATGGATACTGCAGTCCCAACAGGCCTCCCTTGTACTCCAAAAGAGGAGCGACCTTGATTAATAAATGTTAGTTGTACGCGATCCAGTTACAAGCACAAAAGCAGGGTGCCAGACAATGGAAACAAAAAACAAGGAAAGAAAACATGAGCTTTTTGAGAAGAGGTCATCTTCCACCTGTGAGATTGTAAGTGATGACGAGGTTGGCTGATCAACCGATGATGATGATGATGGTGGTGAGTTTGTGTAGTGCCTTTCATAGATAGATAGATAGATAGATAGATAGATAGATAGATAGATAGATAGATAGATAGATAGAAGATAGATTCCAGAACTTCGCCTACCCCCCCCTAAATAGGGGTCTGCGAACACATGCGTCACAACAGGAAGTGGATTTATCACTTCCGGTTTTGAAAAGTGCCCGAAATGCTCCGAAACTTCGCCTACCCCCCCTAAATAGGGGTCTGCAAACAAATGTATAATGGTCAGAATGGATATATATGCACATAATATATGTTGTCTATCAACAGTGAATATGATGTGAGTATACAGTATACAGCATCTGTTGTGGTTCTGTAGTTTAATGTAAATGCCAGTAGCCCACGTTCTAACAGATAAAGTGCGTCCCAATTAATACAAAATAGAAAACGACACAATAAAATGCACCACCCCTTCGCTCGAACCAGGATTCCAGACAGTAGCGACCCCTTCCAGAAACCAGTATGGGGCTTAAATGGTTCTTTAAAAGGCATCCATCACCTACTTACTTAAGAACCATTCTATTTAGTGAATGGTTCTTCATTTTCCTCATGTGGTCATGAGAACCTTTTTTTGTCAAAGTTCTTTGAAATGGTTCTTTGAGGCACTCAAATTATTATAAAAATACAAGCCAATTATTGGCCGGCGGAGTCTCCGGTAGGAGACTTTTTAAGTCTTTTTTAAGACTTTTTAAGTCTCCTACTGAGTCTCCTATTGACCGATGAACCGGTCATCAAATTATTGGTTCAGGAATGTGGAAAAAACTAAACAATCTCCATGAATTCAAGGCTTCATGGAGTGTGTAATTGATAGACAATAAGTAATGTTTTGGGTGAACTACTCCTTTAACCATGGTTCTTCTATAGCACCACTCTGAAGAACCAGTTCTGGTTCCAGTTGGTGCCTTTATTTTTCTGTGACCTGTTAGATAGTTTAAGCACTTACTGTATCTCAAAGCACAACAATGCGAGACTGTATACCTGTAGTGATGATGAATAATATAGTTCTCTGTCTAGAGATGTAGCCTTTACCGAAACTGGTTTACACATTACAATAATCAAGTCAGCTCAGCTTGGCAATGCTGTTGCGACTTGGTCCGTGGGTGGCTTAGATGCAAAATCAAATATAAGGTAATGGAAATAAAGGCATATTAGATTATAGCAGGCAGTGAAGAGGGGTTTTTCATGTGGCAATGAGTGAGAATTGGATAAACGCATCCGCTTCAGTTTGCCACTGCTGTGTCAAACTCTGAACCACGGCTTAAATGAAAGTGTATAGATATTAATGCTGGAACAGATCTTGAAGGAGCAAATTACTGCTTTCAGAGTCAGGCGAATGAATGGTTGTCTAATTACAATGCAGAAACACCGGATTAACTGCACAGTGAAAGAGTGAATACAAGTTAATCTCTCTGTTGTAGGTCTATGTCTGTGAACATACCACAGATAGGCCTATAGATGCTCTACACCAGCAGTTCCCAACCTTTTCCTGGAACAGGGCCCATGCACTTGAAAATCTCAGAAGGCGTTCGCGGCTCACCCATCTGACCACTTTTGCTCTGAGAGCACGTTTATTTTAATGATCAGTCAATCGATTGTGTACCAGCTTGCTGGATCGATGGAACTAGCATGGTATAGGTTACTTTAAGTTGCTATTCATCAGTATCACAATAAAAACTAATTTCTCAAGGTTTTTAAAGTAAAAAATACCTTGAATTTTTTTAATATTATTTTTATTCAATTAATGTTATATTTTCAATCGAATCTTGGTGTTTTGGCAATTATTTGGGGGCCAACTTGCAATATCCTCACGGCCCACCAGTGGGCCCCGGCCCACAGGTTTTTAATCTCTGATCTAGCTACACATAAGATCATCAGTGTATTCATCAGTTTATTTATCCATTTCATTTCCTAAAAATGCACAAATGTAACCAAATAGACCCGTTATTTTTGTGCACTCATGATGAATGAGCATTGATGATTTTACAGCCATAGTTTTTCCCATTCCCATTTTTTTTTTAACTCTAGGGCGCCTAGGCCTATATTCATTGGACACGCCCTTGGACTCTGTCCAAAGGTCTATTCATGCTGTGTGTATGATAATCTTCAGGAGAGAAATATGACTAATAAGACTATTATCTGTGTACAGATATCATTTAATGACATGTAATGGCATGAAAATAGCAGACCTGCAAGCTCACAGGTCTGCTATTTTTGATGTGCAACACTGTCGTGGGACAAAGCATAATGGCTGAATCATGTCATCCAATGTGATCTCTTGCTTACCAACCCAAAGCAACATTTACATTTCAGCTTTATATCTCTTATTAATTATGATAATCAGTCAAAAAAAAAAGAAAAAAAGAAGAAGAATTTCTTTAATCATTATTGCAGTCACACTTTACTTGAGCATGCAAATTCATACACGTAATTAACGCTTCATTAATGATGAACTGAACATGCACATTATTTCATCATGAATTTATCATGAACTCGTTAATTCCTGCTCATCAGCATTAACTCTTGGTGAACTGGCCCGGACCGCTGGCGTAGCAGTCCGGGCACCTAGGCTTTATGTAGCCTGACAGCACGTCGCGGGTTCGAGTCCCGATCCCGACGGCCTTTGCTGCATGTCACTCCCCATCTCTCTCTCCTCTCTGCTCTCTTCCCATTTCCTGTGAACATACTATGCTATCAATAAAGGCATAAAAAGCCAAAAAAAAAAAAAAAAAGTGTAATATTAGTTAAGGACGTTGTTCACAGTTCCACTATTGCCAGGATCAGTGTTCATAGGCGGGTACTACCCGCCTATGAACACTGCCGGGTAGAAGTAGCAATGAGGGTCGGGCTATGAAAGACCACCAGAAACCAACCCTCCTCCCTATGAGCAGTCATCCTGGGTGTAATTGTGTAATAACCACCTTACAAAATCATATATTACACTTTGTTAAGTCAAATAGTGACTTAACCATTAAATAACCTGGAATTCATGATGAATTCATGATAAATTGACAAATCAATAATTCAAGTTCATAATTCATCATTAATAAATAAATTACACGTAAGAATATAAATGCTCGAGTAATAAAGTGTGACCAATAATAATGTAATATAATAAAATGATAATAATATTAATAATAATAATAATAATAAAAAGAAGAAGAAGAAGAAGAAGAAGAAGAAGAAGAAGAAGAAGAAGAAGAAGAAGAAGAAGAAGAAGAAGATAGAAAGAAAGTAAAGCCCTATCTTCAGTCTCCTTTTTCATCCAGATTTACATCATTTTTATTTTTTGACAAGACAAACGAAGAACAAAAAGAAACATGTAAAAGTGAAAGCAAGTATCTAATATTATTCTCTAGTAGTAAAGCAGCAAAGCCCGCCTCTGGATAAATGCAGGGGCGTGGCCACAACGCGTGACGTCGTTGGAACAAAAAAAATCCAGTATGGCGGAATCTGTCAGAAGATGAATTTTTTTTCCCCCTCCTTTCCTCGCCCCGCAAAATCCTCCCCAATGGAACCAGGAGCACATTAATGGGTGTATGTCCAGTATGTCGCATCGGACGGCTGGGTAGCTGCTCGCTCTGAAAGGTAAGCGTGTGTTTATTTAATATTTACATTAAAACAATAACCAAAAAAAAAAAAAAAAACACGTTGGAAGAAGCCAAGGCGTTGCCATGTCCGCTTATTATAAGCGACTTTGGGCTTGGTTTTCTGTGAAGTTGCTTGTAAGTATTGGTGGGTTGCGGTTTTTTGGTGCTTGGCTCTAAAGTGTAAGTTGCTTATTTGGGCTTGTTTACCTAATGTTGTTTAAACCAGTGCTTATCAAACATTTTCATGTCAAGGACCCCCAAATGATTATGTATTTGTCCACAGACCCCCCCCCCCATCTGAAACTGTTTTGGGACCCCCATGCAAGATTTGTGTTGTTAAAATTTCTTTTTTTTTAATATAAAAAAAATATATCCCCCCCAAGCTTGTAGATCGACTATTTTCAAATAGCTGATGAATATAGATTTAAAGTGCTCATGTGGCCCTATAGTCGCTTCTTTTGGGCTTGTTTTCATAGACCTGGTTGCTTATTTCTCTCGCAAAATCTGGCAACACTGCATGGCAGAGGGGCGTCCGTGTCTTTGATGTTGATAAAAAAAAAGCCTGATTTCGAGTAAAATAAATGCAGATCTGCAAGCTCACAACGCGTCGCGCCAGTGACGCGTTGTGAGCTTGTAGATCTGCTGTTTTTCGCTGATGCGATACTACAGGATTCATCAAAACAATGTCTGCCCTTCTGCTGAAGTTTCCACTTGAGCACAGTGTGTGTTTTTTTTTTTTGCAACCCTTGCACAAAACGATTAATTAAAAAAATGTACCATATGTTGCACGGAAACATTAATGTCTGCAATTAAGTAACAACAACAACAACAGCCCCGAAGATTAGATACAATGTTTCGACTCCATGGCCCGGGACTAGGGTAGATAGAGCGGTATTTATTATGCACTCTCGCTCGCTCTCTCTCTCTCACTCTCTCTCCCAAACGCCGATTGTTCCAGGGCTATTTTTAGACCACGATCGGGCGTTAATACTACAAGCAAGCCGAAGCGGCATGCCTTACAGCCGCTAGGCCGTTTTTATAAAGATCATATTATCGTATGATCTATGATCGGAGAGAGGACGGTAACATATGAAAGGGAAGGAGGATGATCGAGGCCTGCTTTGCTACATAATAAAGAAGAGTGTGCTTGTTGACTGTGTGTGAATGGTTCGGGATGGGCGGCAGTTAGTTCTCTGCATGCGTCAATCTTTCTTTTTTTTGTGAATGGAGGCGTGCTGGACTGGCGGTTGAAGCAACATAATGTGGTTTTTCTGCTGTATATGAAAGTATGCGAGTTGCTTAAATAGCCTGCTACATCAGTCAATCAACCAAACTTTATTTACGTAGCACATTTCATGCATCAAGTGCAATTCAACGTGCTTCTCAGAAGAGGTTAAAAAAAAGTTATTACACAGTAATAAAAAAATATGTAAATCCTTCTATTGAGATATGTTTGGGTACGTATTTATTTGATCCTAATCGTCGGGCCATTTTATACACGGTATGTGTGTGTGTGTGTGTGTGTGTGTGTGTGTGTGTGTGTGTGTGTGTGTGTATTATATATATATATTAGACAGGCCTAACCTCAACAAGGTTCATGTGTGTAGCATATATGGAATATATATATATATATATATATATATATATATATATATATATATATATATATATATATATGCTACACACATGAACCTTGTTGAGGTTAGGCCTGTCTCCCCAAATCTGTCACCCTGACTCAGGCAGCATCTTTTCAGGACAATGGGAGTGGGGGGCACACACATGAATCACCGCCCCCAGACAGACTAGATGCCCTGAGGGAATAACGTTGCATGGAGACCCCCCGGGGTGTGAACCACTCTCAGTGACACACACGCACCCCTTTTCCCCCATCACAAAGCGCCAGTCATTGTGTGTGTGTGTGTGTGTGTGTGTGTGTGTGTGTGTGTGTGTGTGTGTGCAGTTGACCGACTTTTGACGATTTGTCCCGCGGCTGCACTGTACTATCTGGCCCTCTGTCTTAAGACCCCCCCCCCCCCCCCTTTCCACAACCTCGCTCCATTCTGCTCCCCTTTCCCCCCTCTGTGCGCACACACACGCACGCACTCCCCGCACGCACGCACACACACACACACACACACACACACACACACACACACACACACACACACACACACACACACACACACACACACACACACACACACACACTGTATTACTACTTGTGAGGACACCAACATTTTAGTACTGTGATTTTATTAATGGAAATTTTACACTTTTTTTTTTACCTTAATCTTAAAGCCGAAAAATAGCAGAGCTTGTACATCGGCTATTTCGTTGCACGACACTGGCATGCAACTAAGTATAAATCAAGCAAAGCCCCAACCCCTAAACCTAGCCTCTAAATGCCTCATCCTAACCCTAACCCCAACCTGAAACCTTTCCTAATTGTAAGCCTAAATCTTTTCTAACCAGAAAACAACCATCGCTGCCCCTCACAAGTATAGTAATACAAGTACACACACACACACACACACACACACACACACACACACACACACACACACACACACACACACACACACACACACACACACACACACACACACACACACACACACACACACACACACACACACACACACACACACACACACCACCCCATCATGCCCCCAGGCAGTCTCACCCCCTCTGTATTTTGTGGTGGTGCAGGCTAGTGAATGGTTGTGTCCCAAACAGTGATTGTATCTGACATTAGAACCGCTGGTGTTTTAAGGAGTTATGACTGCTCCCCGGGACAAAGAAAAGCACAATCACATTACTCTCCAAAACAAAGAAGAGGAGAGCACAGACATCAAAGGCCTTCTCCTGTGCTGTAAACTTCTAGTCTGTTGAGGAGATTGTTACTGTTAGGACCTTCCTTTGTTTAACAGATAGAAAACTCTAAATAGAGTTTGATACACGAAAAGCATGGTGTACTCTTGGTTGAGAATGCTAACTTTACAGCTTTTCAAAAACGTTTTATTTTGGAGAATGTTAAAAAAAAATCTGTGTACTCAGTATTTATATATATATATATATATATATATATATATATATATATATATATATATATATATATATACATACATACACATACATACACGTGTGTGTATATATATATATATATATATACACACGTGTTGTATATACTGTATGTGTGTATACACACACACACACACACACACACACACACACACACACACACACACACACACACACACACACACACACAGATATACATACATACATACTGTACATACATACATACATACATACATACATACATACATACATACATACATACATACATACATACATATATACGCACAGATACATACATATACGCACAGATACACACACACATACAAGCTCACACACATACATACATACGCACAGATACACACATACAAGCACACACACATACCGTATATATATATACACACGTGTATATACAATTTGAGATACATTATATGAATTTGATTAGGTTCATTCCGAAAAAAAGATTCCTGCTCTGCTTGGTGATCCTAAGTAGACTTGCTTATGTTTATTTAATCTAATAGTAACCTGGCATGGGATTAATAATAATAAACCTTATTTATAGAGAGCACTTATCAAAACAAAGTTACAGAAAATAGACCGGGCGTATTTTTAGTGGAGCACGCGCGCTCGTCAAGAGTCGCCTCTTCTGGGACGCGTCTGAGACGGGTCTGGTTGAATCACAAGCATTGTCTAGGGCGGCCACGCTGCCGCGTTGCAGCCAGAACGCAACACTACCACGCCCAGTGGAATCCAAAGTTGTCATGGATCTCTCATAAGGTCTGGCAAGCAGTCAATCTGGGGTGGGCCCAGCCCCAGATTCAATCTGGCTGGGACTGAACTGCTATCCAATAGCCGAGTTCACTCAATTTCATTGGCTAACCATCTTACTCTGACCAACTCTAAACATAACTACCGTATCTGTAATGTAATGCAAAAACACAACCCCTATCTATTTTTAACCTTAATCATCATACTGTCTAACCACCACAACCCATATCTGACCCAATGCCTAAACACAGCCATTTTATTATTGATGTACCTGAACTTAGGTCGACTCCTCTCGGTTCTCGCTTACACTTGAGAGCATAAGGTTTCAAATGTACCATGGATATGGGATATATTTTTCATTATTACTTAATAACTTGAAATGTCCTTTTACTCATAAAAATAGTAGCCGTAGTAGTAACACAATCTTTCTACTCTCTTCCTGATAGGTTGCTACTGTTGCTAGACAACGAGTTGGCACACTGATTGGATTACCCAAATCAAAGGCTCATGGGGATTGGCTGCCATCGCACATCATCTTCCTGTTGCCAACCGTTTGGCCATCTTGGGTAGAGGGGCCCTCTCTGAAAGGCTCAAGAACTCTCTCTCTCTCTCTCTCTCTGTGTGTGTGTGTGTGTGTGTGTGTGTGTGTGTGTGTGTGTGTGTGTGTGTGCGTGTGCGTGTGTCGTGTATTATCGACCCACAAACACACACATAACTCCATACTTAAACACACACACATACAGAGATCCACACATTTCCACACAGCCGGGATAACAGTGTCTTGAGCAGTACTCAATAAAATCTATACGGACACACAAACACCCACCCACACACAGCTGTCCTGCAAACGCATCAAGCCAGGCCCACTCCTGTTGTGCAGTCTAGCTGTCTGCTGCGGACTCCCCCAGGACCAGTCTGTCAACAATGACCTCACACAGCCATCCAGGTAAGGACGCCGGGTCTCACTGCTCTGTGTCTCTGCTGCGTACGTACCAGTGGTGGAAAGTAACTAAGTACATTTACTTAAGTACTGTACTGAAATAACATTTTGAGGTATTTGTACTTTACTTGAGTATTTAGAATTTCCAATACTTTTACTTCTACTCCACTACATCTCGGATACAAATATTGTACTTTTACTCCACTACATTTATTAGAAAACGTTAGTTACTAGTTACTTTGTAGATTTTGATTATTATCACAAAACATACATTAACCACTTCAGTTTATTTCGACCATTTGAAAATAGCCGATCTACAAGCTCAGATCTGCTATTTTCTAAAGCTTTTTATTCATTTGAAAACTCGAAATAGGACATTCGGCCTAATGAGTACTTTTACTTTTGGTACTTTAAGTACATTTTGATGCCAATACTTTTGTACTTTTACTCAAGTACATTTTGAATTCCGGACTCTTACTTGTAACAGAGTATTTCCATATTGCAGTATTGTAGGCCTGTCCCCGACTAAGGATTTGTATAGTCGAATCTGATTGGCGAATAATTGCCAATAGTCGACTGGCAGTCGACTAATGCAACACCCCCCCCCCCAAAAAAAGGTATGTTTAAAAAAAAAAAAATTAGACTAAGAGATTGGCAGTCGACTCAGACACCCCTCGACTAATTAGTCGACTATTCGACTAATAGAGGCCAGGCCTACAGTATTGATACTTTTACTTAAGTAAAACATTTGAGTACTTTTTACACCTCTGCGTACATACGCTGTCTATTTTCACAGTGTTTTGTTTCCCATCATTACAATGTGAATTATGTTACACTTCAGCTATAACTGAGACTGTTTTCTGACATGCTTTCTTCATTAACTGAAACATGTTCATTGTTGTGAAGTGAAAAACGGTTCAGTCCATTTTACTGGCTGGGCAATATCTAGATATTATATCGATCAATCCTGATATGAGACTAGATATGGCCTGGAATATTGGATTGTTAAAGCTGCACTATGTAACTTTCCTCTTCTACCCCGGATTTTAACCCGGTTTTCCTGCGCAACCATCATGTCAAAATTCATGTCAGATCCTGTGTCTAGGTGAGACATGACCTTTGACACAACCTAAATGTTAAATTGAAGAGCAGAGAGACAAAATACCAATTGTATACAGTAAGTTATATTGTATTAACATACTCTACCATACAGATTGGACAAAATAAAAAATTATTAATTAAAAAAAGTTACAAAGTGCCGCTTTAAGTTGTGATATGGCATAAGTGTGGTCTTTTCCTGGGTTTAACGACTTAACCCTTTATCATTTTACAAACAAATTGTCCGATCTACAAGCTCAGAACGCATCACATTGCGATGTCTTGTGAGCTTGTAGATCTGCTAATTAAATTAAACATTTGTGACAATTGTTAAGACTATTTTTATCCATTCTTACAATATGAAATTATTGCCACAATATTGATATTGAGGTATTTGGTCAAAGATATTGTGATATTTGATCCATACTAGGATAGGGGCTGTCCATATCTCCCAGGCCCAGCCCTATAACATTTTCAGCTGTGTTGGCTATATTTGTCTAGTTTTACTGTTATATAATACAGTGTACAGTAGTATGTATATCCTTGTTTCTAGAAAACTCACAACATTTCAGTCACTAATATTTGGACTAGCCAAAGCTGCCACCACAAAATTGGGAAAAAGGTAATGGACAGGAATTTCACGCTTGTGAGAAGCGGTTGGTGTAATTTGAAATGGGCCAGCCACAGCGGGCGGCAGGCGAGGAGGGTTAGCTTCCTGTTCTGGCCTGCGCGGCGTATGACGCTGTCAGCCATGTTTACTTTGTACACCTGGGAATGTGTGCACTATAAATACCATCGCCGAGGGAACCGCTGGGGGGGGCACGAGCATGAGCTCCGGTTTCGGACATGAAACACATACATCTGAATGGACCAAGAAGGATAACCAAATGTTATTTTAGGCAGGTTTGTGGCGTGCATTTTATTTGTTGCTCTAATCCACAGTCAGTAACTTTACACTGAGCGAACAGGTACGGGCTTGATGTCTCGCTGCTTGACACTTTCACAGTGGCCGGCGAAGAACGTTCTAGCCATTTGCGTGGATTGAACCTGTGATCATTCGGTTAAAAGGTTGGTCTCATGATGAACCGCTAGGCCACCCTGCAGCCACCTTTTGCATAGGACGATTGTGTGGAACATATGACTGGAGTTAATGTGTCGACTCCTTAGCCTCACAATAGAAAGCATACAAAGGCTAGACACATCTAGTTAGGAGGATATGAGCGCCTTTGAGCCAAGCCAATACTCTCTTTGCCAAAGTAGGGCCGAGCGCATTATGTTGTTAGATCTACCCTGGATTAGGCCGGCTCAACAGTTGTCATTAGGCTGCCCGTTCTAATGCCTGATCACATTCGGCCCTGTGCTATACAAGAGGGGAACCAAAATGAAACTTTTTGCCTTAAGTCTCTGGTAAAACCTAATTCTATTCTTTTACTATTATTATTTACTGGTCAATTAGAATTTCTACACATCAGGACAGGAGTTCCAAATTACATTTGTGTTAGGTTACCTGATAGCAGGTAGTGAGAAAGAGATAAACTTACTGTTCCAGCCGCTGTCAGAAATATACAATTGTATGTCTTGTTAGTTTTTATCTCCTCCCTGCCTACAGTGAACTTGCATCCCCTGTGGTCATGTATAGGTTAATAAGTGGCCTTTGATGAAGAGTAAGAAAAGGCACACCATAGTCTTTATGAGATGCTGGTACTACTGGCATCAATAACGAGAGATAACACTCACCATATACCAATAAACAAATCACCAATAACTATGATGTTTTGACAGTGAACTGTCAAGATATCTTGATGAAGACCTTTTCATGTCAAGGTCTAGGACCCCCGAATTAATATGTATTTGGCCGTGGACTCCCATCTGAAAAATACTCTTGGTCTTGTTGATTGACTGCATGGGTTCGTTATTGTTGGTGCTAGCCGGCGCATGGGACATCAGATCATTTACTCTAAATAAAGCCTTGTATAATAAAGTGGATATGTGTGTGTGTGTATTAGTAGACCCTTATGCTGGCTTTCTGCATGCCTTGTGTATGTCGGTACTTGCATTGTGTATTAGTGTATATTTTGAGCCCATTTTATAATCTGTAATGAGCTTAGCAGCATGCATGTTTATGGTTCTGTGCTTAAGTCATTGTCTTTATTCCTACAGTAATGGGGATTTTGTTTTATTTATTTATTTAGATTAAATGTATATGTCACAGGGTGTTTGGAGAGCCAGGGTGATTGAAGACAGAGCGCTTGTTTTTAGGCACGGGGCTTCGGGGCGATGCGGGGCTTTTCGAGACAGGGTTTATTAGCGAGGCTCGCGAGGAGGAGGAGGAGGACGGCGCTGCGAGGCGGGGGGTTATTACGCGAGGCTCGCGAGGAAGAGGAGCCTCCTCCTCCTCCTCCTCCTCGCGTAATAACCCGTCCCGTCCTCTCCTTCTCTCCTTCTCCTCCTCCGAGGAGGAGGAGAAGGAGAGCGCGGAGAGGCGGGGCTTTGATGCGCCGACGGAGACCTGTCTTTTGTTGTTCCCCCCCACATAGCAACCAGGAAGCTACCCTAGGGGAACCATAATATCTATGAGGGGAACGCTGAACACGCGTTCACACGCACGGCGCGCCGACTTAGTGGAGCTTGAGGCCGAGGAAGCGCGCCCTCGCGCCTCCAGGCGCGAGTGCCCGCGGTGACCGGCCGACGCTCCACTAGTCGACTCAGCGCCGTTTGATTTGTAAACCGATAGGGACAGAATAGTTCTTTTCATGGATCACTCTGTGTGTGTGTGTGTGTGTGTGTGTGTGTGTGTGTGTGTGTGTGTGTGTGTGTGTGTGTGTGTGTGTGTGTGTGTGTGTGTGTGTGTCAGGGAGAAACTAAAACAAAAGCCAGCAGAACACAATAAAAGTATCTTAACAGTCCATTGAAAGCATGAGCGCGTGCGCGTGTGCGTGCGTGTGTGACTGTGTGTGTGTGTGTGTGGTCGCGGCCATATATGCTTGTGCACAAGCCTGGCGTGTGGCTCCCTCTAGTGTTCCTTCTACACAATTGCTGGGTGGGTGGTAAAAACAAGCGAGCCTTCTTCAATCACCCTGGTTCTCCATTCACCCTGTAACATATATATAGGCCGGCCTACTGTATATTTTACCATTAATCTCCTCCTAGAAAAGTGAAATATAAAACACAATGTGTGCTCTGGCTTCAGATTTGTGTTGAAGAAAAACAAAACAATATCAGTTAATCAATCTAATTGATTCAATCTAAAATAATCGTTATAATAGAATAATTTTGTGGGGCAATTGAATAATTTTCATTTTATGAAAACCACTTTTAACCTTACATCCCTATTTTGGGCATGATATTGTAGACAAAATAAAAAAGTATGTACATTTATAGCAACGCGAAGCAATGTTACACATTGCATTTTTTTGTGTCGATTCGTTGATATCTTTAAAAAAAATCAAAAACTATAAAAAAGCACGCTTCTCAATTATTCAGACACCGTAATTGAAAAAGTAATCAATAGAATAATCGCTGAAAATAACCGATAGTTGCAGCCCGTCATGAATGTACTCACCTGAGACAGCGTTTTGTGGACATATCAGCAAACAGACAGGGATTGTTTACACAGGAGTGATTATGTAGTTGCACTGGGAGCCGGCCACATTTTGTTGTGCGATCATGCGTTGGTTTGACCTAAGTGTGCCCACTGTGTCATGGTTTCTTAAATGTCACGTTTTTTGGGGTGTGTGAATAAATCTGACAATATCAACTAGACTGTAATGTCATTCTGTACCCTGCCAAATTTGTATCTGTTATGCTTTACCAGCACAGCCATCAAGTGATACACACACACACACACACACACACACACACACACACACACACACACACACACACACACACACACTCACACTCACACTCACACTCACACACCAACTAGCAAACTCGCACCAGACTTGAAAAGGATTATCATAAGAACTATTAGCAACTTCTGCACTCGATGTCTGTCATCGAGTGAGCGTTGATTCCCACGATGCTTTGGGGCCTCTCTGTGGTTGCGGTCACTCGCCAAGCATGCTTATCAGTTCCTATAGTGACAGCCCTTGTGGAGATAAAAAGGAGCTGGTGGTCGGGGGCTCCTTTTTCTACATTGTTTTGTGTTTGTATGTATGCGCGCCTGTGTGTGTGTGCACGTCTGTCAATCTCGTGGCCAGTCATGTGATGAGCAACAGAAAAGGAAAGAAATGCATGAGAATAGAATAGGTGTGGCATTGTCCGAAAATCCTGTAATCCGTCGAATGAAACGGAACAATCGCTGCATGCACGGCTCTGACACAGAACAATCAGATTCGAGCTGAACCGATGCCAGTTATTTGGTGTTTGATCCTGATCCTAGAAGAATACTCATTACCGATATTACTCGCAGTATTTGTCAAAAAGTACAAAATTCAATTGTAATCTATTTGAAAAACTTATATTTGGTTAATTCTTTTTTTTTAAATGGACACGCAAAATTCTTGGAAATGATTTGAAAGCGTTTGGAAAATTTCGCCTATATGACATGCCCACATAGGGACACCAGGTTGAAAATGGGTAAATATTGGTTCACATCAGCTGCATAATGTCCTAAAAAAAAGCCAAATAATGGCCGATATATCAGCAAAACCAATGTATTGATCTTTCTCTAAATCACATCCCTCCATGCACAGCTCTGAAACAGAACCATCAGATCGCTGCATGTACAGCTGTGAAACGGAACAATCACAGCGATGCATGCACAGCTCTGAAACTGTATATTCTCCTTCCTTCAGATAGATTGAGCTGAATTCAGCACCCTTGCTTTTGGCATAATTTAAAGATTAAAAGGACCTTTTTTAGCCAGCTGGTACAGTATGTTTTTAAAACGTATGCAGATCACGTTGACTATAAATAAGGCCACTGTAGTAGTAATAATAATGATAATAAAAATGCCAGCTTCTCTGGGATTAGAGTGTTTTGAAAGGG
Source organism: Gymnoscopelus braueri (assembly GCF_963280865.1). NCBI lineage: Eukaryota > Metazoa > Chordata > Actinopteri > Myctophiformes > Myctophidae > Gymnoscopelus > Gymnoscopelus braueri. Next base: position 26,711,013 of record NC_137626.1, on the reverse strand, counting down.
AAGGTGATGGCATTCTTAGTCAGAAGGGCAAGGGGCTTCCAGGAAATTCGACAGTGTTTACCGCCGTTGCCAGAGCTGAGCTCTGTGCATGAGTCATCAATGCGCACACACTCTCACACTCACACAGACACCCCCACGCCCAGAGTGAGTGAATGTATATGGGTGATTATTTATGAATGGTGGTGCTTCTTCTGCAGCTCCCTTCTGTTATCAGAAGCACAGATTTAATGAAACCCAAGAATCACATAGGATTCTGATATTAAGATGCATGTTGTGTCAGCATGTACATTGGAATCAGGTGCATTTGTTTGTTTTTGCAGTGTTACTTTGGCCGTGTGTGTGTGTGTGTGTGTGTGTGTGTGTGTGACTGTGTGTGTGTGTGTGTGTGTGTGTGTGTGTGTGTGTGTGTGTGTGTGCGTGTGTGCGTGCGTGTGTGGGCACAAGCACCTTTTTTACGACTCTGAACCCATGAACTTGACACACTGCTCATTTCTTCCTCGAAAGAGCTATGCGGTATCTAGGTTACAAGGTGGAAGATTTTCTTGCATTGTACAGCCTCATGATATAATAACAATACTCATGGAAAGAAAGAAAAAAAAACATCAATTTAATTGGTCAAACGGTGTGGGTCAGACGTTTATTCTCTCTCTCTCTCTTACCAAGACTAGATGTGATCTTCTCAAAGCCTGGGCTCTCTGCAGCTTCATCGGTGATGCAGATGTATACAGATTCATGCATTTCATCACACTATGGAAATAATATGGCCTGTCAGCAATCGGGATAGTGTCTGGTGTTTGTCTTTTGAAGCCTTGAAGAAGATCACTGTATTGTTAATTAACACATGGTAATTGAACTTTGCCTCTTTGCATATCCCTCCTACACACACACACGCACACACACACACACACACACACACAGACGCACACACACACACACACACACACACACACACACACACACACACACACACACACACACACACACACACACACACACACACACACACACACACACACACACACACACACACACACACACACACACACACACACTACACAGCACATCATGTAGGTCAGAGGGCAGGATCAGCCACAGTGAAACGTGGCAGGGGCCTGGAACATTTATGGGGGTTCCGTGCTTTTAAAGGGCACCATAGATATAAGTATTACCAGCCACCCTCCAAAAGTCACCGTTTTGTACAGCCGGAATACACACAGTCCTGTCTGTGCTGGGGGTCGAACCAGCAACCTTTTTGAGGAACTTTGAGGAACACCACTAGCGTCCTTATTCTGGGAGGATATTCGTCAAAAATCTTGATCTTAACCGATCTTGTAGATTTGGCTATTCTTGGCAAAGAGGTTTGGTGTCGAGGGTAAAAAAAGAGAGGGAAGTATAGAGGGTTTAAGTGGTTATTATCCACTTAGTCTGATTTAAAAAATCTTCAAAAACAGCCCATCTACAAGCGCACAACACATCACATCGTAGCACGTTGTGAGCTTGTAGATCTACAATTTTCGCCTATAATGACATGCCCAAAATAGGGATGCCAGGTTGAACGTGGTTTAACGTTTAGGCTATCAGCCATTCTGTTTGACGCATATAGAGAAGGCGGTAAAGCCGTGATTGAGTGTAATAAGTGTAATGGAACAGAGGAGCGGAGTGTGTGCTGGAGGCTGCCCTCCTTGTTCTCCCCTGTGTTTTACAGAATCTTTATTTAAAACGCGCAGGTCTACAGTACAGTGTGTACATTTGACTACGTCCCCTACAGCCTACATGGTTATGCAGTCAGCCAGTCACCGTGGCCTGTGGTTTTAAGCTGAGGTGGAAACTAACTAAAGCACCTTTACTCAAGTACTGCAGCGAGGTGCTTTGAGGTGCTTTTACAGGCTTCAGGGTCCAGAATGCATAGCCAAATAGGAGAACAGACTTTACAGTCGCAGAGAAGAGGCTGAGCTTAATATGTTGGGGGAGGTTGGACTTCCACACTTTGACCACCATGCCATTTCAGAGTGTGCGCCCTTTCGTTACTTCAAAGTCTTGCTCTGTCGAGTTGACCCATGAGCACAAGTATTTGAAGTCACTGGCTTCTTTTAGCGCAGTGCCTCCTGTTGTTGTTCGAGGCGGATGGTCCGGAAGGATGTTAGGTG
>NC_137626.1:26663866-26698866 GCF_963280865.1 Gymnoscopelus braueri | reverse complement strand
CTGGACTCGGCAACTACAAAAGCCTTTTCATGTCGCCACTATAATTACAGCCTACACACTTGCGTGCACGCCCGCACACACACACACACACACACACACACACACACACACACACACACACACACACACACACACACACACACACACACACACACACGGCCGCAGTCACACACACATGCATGCACACGCTGCATGATGCACACACACACGAGAGAGAGAGACGAGCATGGCAACCGCGTTGTGTCTTTGAGTCTGTGCTGTGCCTGCCTGTGTGTGTGTGTGTGTGTGTGTGCGTGCTCTGCATGTGCTGCTATACACAAAAGGGTGAGCTATTTTTATCTCACCCCCCCTCCTCCTCTTCGTCTCCACACCCCCCACCCCATCCCTCCCCCTCCCCTTCTCTCTCGCTCTCTTTCTCTCTCTCTCTCTCTCTCTCCTTCTCCTTCGCTCACTCCCCGTTCCTGCCAGCCACATTTGCTGTGCTGAGCACAGTCGGTATCAGTACATCCCCCCTCGCCTCTCTCTCTCTCTCTCTCTCTCTCTCTCTCTCTCTCTCTCTCTCTCTCTCTCTCTTGCGCGCGCTGAACTCGTACAGGCGAAGACGAGGGAACTACATGCCGATTAAAGGCCGCTCCCCTCGCTGTTTTGCCGTTTTCCGCGGACATCAAGCCTCATCCCGGGGCCCCACCTGCGACCGCCGTGCAGCCCAGGACCTCTGCAGTTTAGCCGGGCACAGTGTGTCCTGTCAGCAGCCATGAATCGCGGTTTAGCTCCGTTGATGGTAGCGACTTGCGGATGACCCGAAGCCCCTGGTTTGGACTCTTATTGGCTGGCCCGGCTTTGTTGAGTTTTTTTTTTTGGGGGGTCCTTTTTTCTTTTCTTCGTGGGGTATTGAGTTGCGTGAAGGTCTGTCTTAATGTTGCGGACCATATTTGAAGCGGAGTGTTCACTCTCTCCCACAGAGGGACTCCTGGCCAAGGAGCAGCCCCTGGAGGTGCTGAAGACATCGGCGCTCAACCACATCCCGACAGGTAAGACAGGGAGGTGTGTGTGTGTGTGTGTGTGTGTGTGTGTGTGCGTGTGTGTGTGTGTGTGTGTGTGTGTGTGTGTGTGTGTGTGTGTGTGTGTGTGTGTGTGTGTGTGTGTGTGTGTGTGTGTGTGTGTGTGTGTGTGTGTGTGTGTGTGTGTGTGTGTGTGTGGGTGCTCGTATGCGTGTTTGTATGTCATGCGCATGTGTGTTTCTGTCAACCCAAGCTTGTGGATCTGAGTCTGAGCCCACACCTCATTGGATGTGTCCTATGTCACTCTGCATCATCTAATTGAGGAAGGTGATTTGTTTGTTTTTTAGACCAGAATGGCTGCAGGCCTTTTTTTTTACCCATTAAAACCGGGAACGCAATCTGTGTAACCACATAAACCATTATTTTATACTTTGGCTGATCGAAAATAGCAGATATACAAGCCGCGCTATGAGCTTGTAGTTCTGCTATTTTTGAAAAATCGTGAAAATTTGTGCAAATCTTTGAATATACATATTTTTTAAGCAAACATTTTTTACTCAAACTTTGCTTCTGGGGGTCCCTGGAACAAAATATTTTGAGATGGGGGTCCAAATACATATAATTTTGGAGGTCCTTGACGTGAAAAAGTTTGAAAACCTCTGATATAACAACATATGTTTTTCAAAAAACTGTTATAGGATTTAGAAGACATTTGTAGAATCGGAACCTCAGACATTTGTAGAATCGGAACTCAGGCCTTAATGGGTTTTGGGAATTACCGTGATTTGGCTTTTGCTCGTTAGATAAACGCAAGCGCAAGAGACTTTTCTTATTCGTTTTTTACCATTGCACTTGCGTTGAATGGGAGCCAGCTCCCATGACCGTAATCACACTGTAGAGGCCTTAGATAGGAGACCTTTCAGAACACTCCAGAGGAAGGCCCTCTGAAAAAATACTAAGCAGTATAAAGTGGAAGAAACCTATTCGGCGCGTATTCCCTGATACAGTTTGGTCGTCCCCAAAACCAATGAGTTTGGTTGAGTCACTTCCTCTCTCTGTACCGTGGGGAGCGGGAATATTGAAAAAAAGGATGCGTCGCCGTCGGGCCTGTAAGGCAGTGATTATCAACCCTTGGGCCGGGGGGCCCCACTGGGTGGGCCGTGAGGATATTGTAAGTGGACCCCCCCCCAAAATAATTGGCAAAACACTTAAGATCGTAATGATAATATAACATTAATATAAAAAAGTGATACCAATAAATAAGAACTAGTTCCAATTGATCCAAGGTGGAACACAGTCGATTGATGGACCATTAATATAAATACAGTAAATACATTGTTGAGTTAACCACTTAACAGCCTGCCGTGTTAAGTGGTCAGAGGGGTGGGCCCCGTGAATACTTTCAATATTTTTCAAGTAGGCCCTGATAACAGTAAATGTGGAGAACCACTGCTGTGAGGTATATTATTGTGGCTCTCTCCCTCTGACACAATCACACCCTCACTGAGCGTTATCTTAACCCATTAAGACCGGGAAGGCATCTGTGTCATCTTAAGATTTCTTTAGGCTGTTCAAAAATTGCAGATCTACAAGCTCATAGCGTGCCGCGCTATGAGCTTGTAGATCTGCTATTTTTTTTTTTGTGTGAAAAATGTGTCCCTGGAACAACATATTTTGAGATGGGGGTCCGCGGCCAAATACATATCATTTTGGGGGTCCTTGACATGGAAAAGTTGGAGCACCACTGATATAGCAACATACTGCTAGGATTTAGAAAACATTTTTAGACATGTATTTGGCCGCGGACCCCCATCTCATAATGTTTTGTTCCAGGGACCCCCCCCCCCAGAAGCAAAGATTTAAGTTACAAATGTTGCCTTTGAAAATATATATATTCAAAGATTTGCACACATTTTCAAGATTTTTCCAAAATAGCAGATCTACATGCTCATAGCGCGGCACTCTATGAGCTTGTGTATCTGCTATTTTTGAAGAAGAAAAATAAATCTAAAAATGACACAGATGCGTTCCCGGACTGAATGGGTTAATATAGCTCTAGGTACATCCGATGACAACGGGGGGACGCTAACGAGAGGCGATAAAGTCGTTAACGATGGAAGTGTTAAGCAGGGCGACGAGAAAACAAGGAGGGTTGCAGAGAGGAAAGAGATGGACACAATTAGTGAGAGAGAATCATAGAGAAAGAGAGAGAGAGAGAGAGAGAGAGAGAGAGAGAGAGAGAGAGAGAGAGAGAGGACTGTAGCTGAGGTATTCTGAAAGGGAATCCAGTGTGTGATGTAATGAATGCATTATGCATAGCCTAATTGTATAATGAGCCTGCGTAAACAGTTCTGTGCGTTTTGACTGTTTTACCTTAGAAATACAACTTGGCGTTTTCGATTAACAGAGTACAGTATTACAACAGCAATAATGCACTCTTCTTCCACTGATCTTCTTTCTCTGTCTCTCTCACACACACACACACACACACACACACACACACACACACACACACACACACACACACACACCATCTTGCACCTTGTACAACGTACAATCCTCCGTGTTAGTTTAACTCCGATTTACAGTTACAAATAGACAAATGAATACTGAGGATTTTACTTTGTAGAGCTGAAAGTTGGTCTCGTTTAAATAGATATAATATTGATACAAGATCGTCTGAGATCGTAATATGGCGATATAGCTTAAATATAGTTTCTTCCTGGTATTGAATGCTGCATTACAGTGAAGTGATGTTCTGAACACATTAGGCTGTACTGTCATTATTAGACATTACTAAAGATCTTTTCTCCAAAAATTCGATGTGCTCGATAGAGGCATTCGGTCAAAGATATTGCAATATTTCATTTGATATTGTCCAGCCTTACTGCACATGTCCGCTTGTGTTGGTTGCCCAGGCAGGGAGGTGTGTGTGTGTGTGTGTGTGTGTGTGTGTGTGTGTGTGTGTGTGTGTGTGTGTGTGTGTGTGTGTGTGTGTGTGTGTGTGTGTGTGTGTGTGTGTGTGTGTGTGTGTGTGTGTGTGTGTGTGTGTGTGTGTGTGTGTGTGTGAGAGAGAGCATAGTGGCGGGTCTATTTTCTGCACGCCTCTGGCAACCTGATAAAATATTGAAAATACACAAGAGCAGCTTCATCAGATATTCTTGAAATCTGGTGTTGGACACACTCAGTTATTCCTTTTTGCAAATCCTCTTTGTGTCTTTGTGATATTCTCCTTCTGAAGGAAAGAAACAAACAAAGATTGACATTTGAATTTGAGAACATTGACATTAAAAACACAAATAACCTTTTATTTAACCTCAAGACCTATTCAAAAATGTTCAAAAATAGCTAAAATCTACGCTCAAAATGCGTTCTAACGTGACGTGTTGTGAGCTTGTAGATCAGCAGTTTTTGAACATTTTAACACATTTTCTCCTATTATGACGTGCCCAAAATAGGGATGCCAAGTTGAAAGCAGTTAAAAATTAATTGGCTGCATAATTACTGATACTGTCGTCAAAAAAGTCAAATAATAGTTCACATATCGGCCCGACCGATATATTGGTCTGGCCCTAAAACAAACCATCTATGGATGTGCGATAATGGGTAAAACAGTAGGTTAATTGCTGTTATTGTATCGCTGTGATCACAACTGTTAATGAATGATTATTAGATGAAATAATAATTGATAATTGTTCATCTCAATTAATTTTGGAATTTGCTTTCACTTACTTTCAACCTCAGCGGTCATTCTAAATTAAATCCAATATTTCAGTATTGCCAGTAATGCCAAGTTGCCAACGTTCAACGTCAATTGTAGAAATTAAACTGTAGTGTGCAGTTAAAAAACTAGCACTCCTGCAGCCCTAGAGCACTGTGCACACAGGCAAGAAATGTCTGGGTAAACTTCCTGCAATCAGGTGCAGTTCATCATTTACATGTTGTCTGTCGACATCCCCGCTGTGACCTCAGCCTAATGTCATTTAAATGCCGACCTGACGCCGCGGTTCCGTCCTTTCTGGACGCAAACCCTGTGGTGGCCACACCTGGTCACCTGCCTGTGGTTTGGCGTTTGTTGTTTGCACTTCACAGCCAAGCTAAACGCATGACTTTGGTTTTACCCAAAGCAGGAGTCGTCTGCTGAAGTTTGACCAAAACAAAAACTGTCTGTTTTGACTGACTCTCCTTTTCTTTGTCGTTCATGTCGACTATGCCGTGACCTGGTAACCCAAAATGGTGTGTGTGTGGTTTGGCTCGGGGGGTGTTTTATCTGCCTTCCGCAAGAGGACCCCACTCTCCTCTCTGGGTGACTCAATGGCAAGGCACTTAACACTGCCAGGTGGCGGGGTTCAATTCCCTCCGGGGTCATTCATACTAAAAATATACGTGCCACTCGTGGTGCTTTCAGGTGCTTTGGGAAAAAAAAAGAAAAAGGTGTTAAAATAGCATATGTTATTTTCTCCTACTCATTAATTTATGCTCTTGTCCTTCAGCACAGGCAATGAGGTGACATGCTAGACCTTCAAAGAGTGGGAAGGCCTTCTGAGAGAACCAAGAAAATAGACCAGACAGGTCACGCAGTAAAGATATGTTGTTGTTGTTTACTTACGATTTTGTTTTTATAATTTTTTTGTCAATTTTGTTTGCCAGTAACATAGATCAACTGGAATTGAGCTAGGGGACGTTTGCACTCATGTGGTCGACGCGCTAAACCGGCCATGTACCAGTACCGCCCCTGAAGGCGTTTTCTTGCATGGAGTCAGTCTAGCATGACAGTCAAAGGAGGCAGAACAGGCCATACTATTTTCAGCTCCGCTTAATTCCCTGTTGTTTTCTATTTTTAATACCCGGCAACATATTTAACATAATGCACCAGGGCCTTCCTCTGCGCCGCCGCCTCTGCCGAAACTTCTGCGGGTCAGCGGGCTGAGGTGGAACTCTGCATATCATGCGCCCATCTCTCGTCTTCCCGTGTCCCTCTCGTCTCCCCGTCTCGCATCTTAAATCCAAGCCCTCTCCTTCACCCTGTCTCGTCCCTTCCTCCCTTCCCCTCCCCTTCCCTCTCCTCCCCTCCCCTCCTGAAGCTGCATGGATGCAGTCTGGTGGATGACGTCAACTGGGCCGGCGAGGACAAGCCGGAGCATGTTTTGGAACAGAGAGGCTCGCCGCACCTAGACACGTCCCACCCTTGCGCCCTCATTCTCCCTACCCCCCCCACCCCCTCCCCTCGCCTATCTCTCTCCTTTCTCTTCTCTCAGCTCCTCTGTCTGTCCTCCAGTGTCACATTCAGCAGCTTGCGGTGCCCGTTGTCCTCTACTCAAAAGCCTGCGATCAATAAACAAAATAATAATAATTCAGAGTGATTTTCTTGCATTGGAGCAAAGTATTTCACCATCGCTCCTTGGAGATTCAGCAAGCAGCACTAACAAACAGTAGGATCATGTGCACCTGTCCCGTGCATGTTGTCCCCTGCAGAAATGAAGTGGATGAGACCACTCGCCAAGCTAGCCGCTGCTATTTTCTGCCACCAACAGATGTGCTACTTGTTGCCCCCCTCTCTCTATCTCCCTCTCGTATGCCACTCCCCTGTACAGAATAGCTTTTATCTTGCTATCTCTCGGCATAAGAAAATAAACAAATCCCAGTACTGTTTTTTACCGAGGCTGCTCCGCACTGCTCCGTTCAGCACAGCAAGACATCTATTAGGCCTAACGAGCGCCAGGCTCGGGCCATCAGACCACGGGACATCAACTCAGCGGAACCGATCCCCAAATCAGAGATGTCGGCTCCCGTTGTCATCTGGTATAAATAGATCGCCACTTGGGAGCCAGAAGTGTTGTGTGTAGTTGCACCCGAGGGGTCGTAAGCACACCATGATTTGTTGCAGGGGGGAGACCGAAGGTAGGGAGGGAGGGAGGAATGACGGGAGTAGAAAGGAGGTTGTACATGTGGGCCCCCCCCCGTGGAGTAGGCAAGACGCGAGCAGGGTTGGAGCGTCAGGTCAGGTGCATTCTGAAGGTGTGTCAGAGGAAGGGCCGGGTAATTAATCCAAAATATATCGAAACCGACATTTTTTAACCCATAACTGACTTAATCTCGCTCATGTAGGTTAATCCACTGTTTCCCAAACACTGGGTCGGGACCCATTTTATGGGCCGCGGACACATTTTTATGGGTCACATGTAAATATTGAAATATTTTGTTTCCTACATTTTCTTTTTAATTATTATTTCAAATCATTTTCAAAAACATTTCCAAAAAAATGCACAATTTTTCATGAATTAAAAACGTCCAAATGTTTTACAATACAATACTTTTTTTTGTTTTATCTAACAAATTCCATATAACTTTATTATAAAGTTATAATATAGTGATTAGTCTGAATAACCACAACCTTGTATTCTACTTCTTTGTACAATGATGTACAAAAATTGTGAAAATAGCCGATCTACAAGCTTGCACGCATTGTGAGCTTGTAGATCGGCTATTTTCACTTTTTGTATCGTTTATTATTCGTAACCGAGGCAAAAGTTTGAAATAATCCTGATATTGATTTGAAGTCCTATCGCCCAGCCCTGGTCAGGGGGACAGCGTGGACATTGATCTGGGCAATGATCTTAGTGTTAGTATGATATTTATGTGCCAATGTCATTCAATATGTTTTTTATATATCTCTTTATTTACTGGAATCAGACTTTTGAATAACAGATTAACGGACAGGGCAGGGAGGGTAGCTGCATACATCAATCACAAACAAATGTCAATGAATAAGAGGAACAGGACGGCCTGCCGGTTAGACGTACTGTCCTACAACTAAAAGATCACACGTTTCCTTTTGCAGACTTCAGTCGGCATTCAGAATGTAAGTGTGTTACACTTTTAACGGAAAACAAAAAGAAACACCTTCAGCTTGACAAGTCGCTGTGACGCCACAAAGCCACCCCGTCAGTAAACTATCCTTGTTGTTCTCTAATCTTTCCAAGTAGAGCTGTCGGTCGAGTCAAAACGACGTTTCAAATCACGCACCTGTGATGCTGTGGTTGTTCAGAACGCCTGGAGCCACATGATGCCACCTGTTGGAAGCTTTCTCTCTTGTTTCATCCTTCCTCTGTTCAGCGCTCCACTTTCCTACAGTCTGTCCGTCAATCTATCTAGAACAGTGTTTCCCAAACGTTTTAGCCTGAGACCCAAAAGAGAAGTATGGTATCTCCCCAGAACCCAAACTTACAAAAAAAAAATTGTTGAATTAACCACTTAAGCCCTGTTTAATCCTATATTCAATTTGCCTAGTGGGTGGACTTCCGGGTTATCTGCAAAGGGGCGGAGTTTGTGTAGGACTCTTTGTTTCTGCTATGTTGAAGCTACTGTGTGTTCTAGCAGACCACGTGTCCAATGTCCTACACATTTAGCCTAAAAATCGATCCTGGCTGTAGCCTTTGGATCGTGTACTTTTAATTGTTCAGTATACATGTGTAAGCGTTCTTTGGGACATATTTTGGCTCAGTAGTGCACCACTCTCTATCGTCACGCATATTACGGCGCCCCGAAAGGGCTCTTACGCGCACAGGGCCCCGTCCTGTGGAAGGGGGGAGGGGGACGGGGGCATGAACGAAAGTCTGAACCTAACAGTTTCAGGAAGTGCACTGGTTCGTTTACGTTCACGCCGGAGACCGAATAGAAGCATTTGCAACGAATCGGTCATGAACGTCCCATCACTGTGGTGACACACAGTAGCGTAGTGTGTCACTACGCACACACACTGTTAACGGAGAAACAACAACACAACAACACGGCCGGACGGACTTTCAAATCAATGGCAGTTTATGGTGTAATGTGCAAACATATGGTGGACATGGAACAATAACATCACGGACACAACTTCAGGTTTCACCGTGCTCTGTTGTTCTCTAAACAAAACAGCCATGGGACCACGCAACAAAACATCACTGGACTTTTGCACATGCAAAGTGTGTGTGTGTGTGTGTGTGTGTGTGTGTGTGTGTGTGTGTGTGTGTGTGTGTGTGTGTGTGTGTGTGTGTGTGTGTGTGTGTGTCTGTATGACCATAATAATTGTAATAATAGTACGGTATATAGCCTATATTGAGGCTACTAGATGTGAGGGTACCTTGTCCTCTATTAGTGAAAATTGCCGATTTGCCGATTTACAATTTCACACACAAAATAACACATAACACACCTACTACTTATACACACACACAGGTAGGTGAGAAAGATGTATTTTACCTTTCATTGGAGACCGGTGTATTTTCCTCTTCTAGCATTGTTGATGCTGCTAGTATTTTCCCAATTAAAATGGATTGATTGATTGGTTGATTGAAACCTTTATTCTTCAGAAGTTGTCCTGCATGATGGAGATTATGATGACATAATTACAGCATGAAGATGGCAAGTCCTACTGACCTACTTAATAGTTCTTTTTTTTTACAAATATAACATGAAAAGTAATTGTTGTTTAATGGTGGTTTGTTAATTAAAACAGTGCCGACCTGAGTGATATAAATTACAGAATTGGGGCTGGGGGGATGCGGTGCTTTTCATGATGAGATGGCATCAGATTGTCTAAAGATTTGACGTTGATAGACTGAGACAAAACCGTTTATAGAAGAGGTGGGGGGGGGGGGAATCAATGGCGGGTTGGAGTGCCGAGTTTTCTTTTTCTCCCTTGAATGAAATAAAAAAAAGAATAAATAAAATAAAATGCAATTAACACCATTCAAAATATGTCACTTTTTGTCTCTGAGGGGAAAGGGCTGGGGCTCAAGCCCTTTGGGCCCAGTAAGATAACATAAACACTTGTGTTCACACCTCAAGTGTTCCTTGCGGGGAAATTCAGGTGTCATAGTAGCAGCAACAGCTGTGTCCACCAAGGCGTTTTTTTTATTTTAATTTTCCTGAGCGCAGCAGCGTATGTTTTGAATTGCGGGAGTGTCAAGTTTTTTCGCTATACTAGAAATGCCAGCAGTGGGACGAGGCGCTGAGTGGCGTTTGAATGGGCATTCTATCAGCTATAAATATATGTGTGAATATAAGTAAGTCTCACAACCGAAGTCCTTAATATCCATTAGTATTCGTCGACGTGCCTGAGCCCACTACATTTTAAGCACTATTTTATACGAAGATAGCCGTTGCGAGGCGTTGTGAGCTTGCAGATCTGCAATTTTTTTAACATCTTGAAAAATGTGGCCAGATTTTGAATATTTTCTCTGCAAAAATAGGGATGCCAAAGTTAATGGGATAAAAAAGGAAAGGAAAAGAAAGCAGTGTCTGGAAAAGCTCATGGTAGTCTTCTGATCTCTGTGTGTGATAGACATACGACTGTCTGTTGCGTAAGAGCAACTTCTATATACGTGAGTCCTGGAGATTTTGTCTTTGTTTTGGTTTGCTCTGAGTGCCTCCATATAGTTCCCTATCCCGCGTGTATCAGTAAACTGAGATATGTGTTTGACGTCACCACTTGTATACAGAGATGGACAGATATCAAAGAGTTTATCTTTGCCAAGTGGTCACTAGGACGGTCTCTCAGAAGGCCAGAAATGCCTCTTCAAAAGCCGGCTGTTGCATATTTCTGGCTGACACAGTTCTTGTAAGGTACCTGACTTTGATTTAAATTCACTGGATTGATTTTGAGGCATTTCCAATTGATTTGATGGTAGCACATAGATACTTAATGATTTATTACTAGATAATGCAGAGGTTGATTATGATTTATTAGGTAGTACAGAATAGATATTGATTATGATGTATGGATACACAAGCTAACTAACTAACTAATCTGTATGGTAAAAAGAAAGAAAGAAAAACGAAGAGCTTGAGTCAAACACTGGTACGTATGACATTGAACATAGGCTAGATGCCACAATGATTAAATAATAAACCCCAAGGATGAAGTGTTATGAAACCGTAAACAACTTGACACACAGAGGTCGTTCCCCGTCTTTTGAAATCGTCCCTCCAGCCACTGTGAGGGGAAAGTCCTCCTTCAGCTTTCACCTGAAACCATTTTGCGGTTTTATTTGTTTGGGAAATGTAGTCAAATTCCAGGCCAGGAATTTGAGCGCACGGTAGTAAACCGCACGAGAGAGGGAGACAGAAGGGGGGGGCAATCAAGAGGGAGGGGGTGTGGAGAGAGAGAGACTGATCGAGAGGGAGAGAGGGAGAGACCGATCGAGAGAGAGGGAGAGAGAGGAAGAGACTGATGGAGAGGGAGAGAGAGGAGGGGAAGCAATGAAGACGGCTAAAAGAGGTGGAATGCAGGGAGAGCAAGAGAGGGAAAGCAACGAGGATGCACTGCGCTTAAAGTGACGGACGAGTCAGTCGCACATCTACATGGCACAAGTCAAATAGAGGCAGAGAGACAGAGTGAACAGCAGGGCTGAGAGGGAGAGTTGTAAAGTGTGTGTACGTGCGAGCGAGCGAGCGTGTGTGTGCGTGTGTGTGCGTGTGTGTGTGTGTGTGTGTGCGTGCGTGATGGTTCCTGGAAAAGCAGGAGACTGCAGAATAAACAGGCAGCATGCCTGAGACTGCCCTGTGATGTCATCACTGGGCAAACGAGGGAAGGTGGGAGGAGGAACAGACAGAGAGAGAGAGAGAGAGGAAGGGAGGGAGAAAGAAGAATATGGAGGTAGAGAAAGGGAGAGAGGGAGATAGAGAGTGGGGAGGGACAGCCATCAGGTTTGAACAGAGAGGGGCGGAGGGACACAGGGAGCAAAAAGTGTCTTCGAGAGAGAGAGAGAGAGAGAGAGAGAGAGAGAGAGAGAGGAGGCAGAGCAGCCGGAAGACAGTCAGCAAACGGATCACACCAGCATTACCACTAAACACACTGACAGACCATAGCAGCAGGATCGCACCAGCAGCATTACCACTAAACACACTGACAGACAGACCATAGCAGCAGCAGGAACACTGTGGTCTGGGCTGCAGAGAGGCTGCTAAGAGAGAGAGGCACACAGCACTGATGGGTAGGTGGCCCACAGCGGCAGGGCTAGCGCCCTTCTCTATCTCTCTCTCTCTCTCTCTCTCTCCCTGTCTCTCTCTCTCCCTGTCTCTCTCTCTCCCTGTCTCTCTCTCTCCCTGTCTCTCTCTCTATGCTCCATCTCTCTCGTCTGCCTGTTCTTATTGTGTATGTGTATTATTTACCAATTAGCACTGCTGGTGACAAGAGGCTATAGGCTCCCCATCTCTCACTCGGGTATGATTTTGTCCGTAATTACTACTGTTGGGGCCAGGGATGCTATAGGAAGTCTTTGTCTCAATCTCTCTCTCATATTGTGTACAGTTAGCAATTAGCAGCAATGGGGACAGGGATGCCGTAAGTGTGTGTGTGTGTGTGTGTGTGTGTGTGTGTGTGTGTGTGTGTGTGTGTGTGTGTGTGTGTGTGTGTGTGTGTGTGTGTGTGTGTGTGTGTGTGTGTGTGTGTGTGTGTGTGTGTGTGTGTGTGTGTGTGTGTGTGTGTGTGTGTGTGTCCGTCTATGTCTGTGGGTGTTTGTGAGAGTAACTCAGAATAGCGTGGGCAAGAACATTTTGTTCAGCAGTGGCCCTGTATGCGGTAGTATCTGGACGTAAATAGATAAATGGCCAAGCTAACGGTTCAAAATATACTAATTGAGTTGCGAGAGCTTTGTAATGGACTCATGCAGCCAGTGTGTGACGTTGACCTGCCAACCTTGCAGCCTTTGCTGAGCTGCACTGCCGAGCTCACAGGGAAAGGCTGAAGCTATAGCGGCTGATGGCACAGCACTGCAGGGGAGACACGATGGGCAAGACCCCAGAAATACAGTACACAAGAGACTTTACCAGTGGCCAAAAAAAGATATCAGTAACCCGAGTGGCCTTAAAATCAGAATGCATTTTATTTTCCGGTCGCATGTCCTTAGAAGTTGCTGTTTGGTTTATGAGGCGCAGCCTTCTGCCTGCATAGGACTTACCAAATGACAAGGATGGACTATGCAGGATATTTGGTGCTGTATTTACACTCGATCAAGCGCTATATTCTATCAACTGCAGCCAAAGCACGCCGTACGGACACAGTTGTGCAATGTAATTACTCATTTTAGCAAAGCCAAATCATAGCAAGGCAAGGCAGGTTTATTTGTATAGCACATTTCAACAACAAGGACATTCTAAGTGCTTTACAAAAAAACGTTAAGAACATTTAGACACAAAAGGAACACATTATTGAAGGACATTTATATATGATGAAATATTGTTGTTAAAGCGTCAAAAGAACAGGAAATAAGTTGACATAAAACTGAAAAATAAGATGATAAAATAACAGATCAGCACAATAAATTTATCAGAAATCTCATTTTAAGGCAGCGGCAAACGGAAAGGTTTTCAGCTTTGATGTAAAAAAACAAGAGTTGCAGCAGACCTGCAGTTTTTGGGGAGTTAGTTCCAGATACAGTATGTAGTGCATAATAAGTGAACACTGCGTGCTGCCTTCTACATGTTTAGTTCTGATTCTGGGGACAGAAAGCAGCCCTGTCCCAGATGACAGGACAAGAATAGATGGTTCATGATGTATGTTGTAGCTCAAGATCAGAAATGCATTTTGGCCCTAAACCATTCAATGCTTTATTCAATTAAATTCAAACTTTATTCCAGACACACAGGGGGGTCCATAGAGTCCATACAACACAACAAATAAATAAAAAATATTTTATAAAACCAACAGTAGTATTTAAAAAAAACATTGACATTTTCAATTCTCTGACAGTCAAGTGTAAAGATCAGCCAACTGGAGTGATATGATTGGTATTGGTAAGGCGTTGTTTTTTATCATGCAAACATTAATGTAGTAGTTTTGTAAAGCTTTTTTTTTTGGTGACATGGGCCTGGTGGAGAGAATAATGATGATGCATCACAAAACATGTAAAATACAGCATTTCATGACCGAATAGGTCATGAAATGGATATTCTCCGCGCTCTTGGATATTCAACATAATACAGTTTAGTGCCATTATTCAACGACCATTGGCAATGCTGCACAGTAAAAAATCCCCAGTGTTAATGTATTCATTTGTATCTCCGAGAGTGCCTCGCCTTGCATAAATGTAACTTTGGTAAAATGAGTAATTGCATTGCACAATTATGTCCGTACGGCACACATTGGCTGCGGCTGATAGAATGTAGCGCTTGATCGAGTCCATTTGTATTCTGTCAGAGTTAAATTAAATGCAATCCAGAACTTATTTAAATGAATAAATCTTTATTTTAACCATGGAGTATGTTAATACAATATAACTTGTACATCTGCCAGTGGGTGGAACTTGGAGCTGGTCTCCCCACTCTTGCACTGAGACCCATGCGCGGGGTAGGACACCTACTAGTTGACAAGTAGTAGTGCCTGAAGCTCATCTGCCCTAGCCAAGCAGGGACTGCCTCTTGGGATGAGTGGTAGAAATGTTATCCCACTGGTGGAAGAAGTACTCAGATATTTTACTTAAGTAAAAGTAGCAATACCACAATGTAAAAATACTCTGTTACAAGTAAAAGGCCTGTGTTCAAAATGTTACTTTAGTAAAAGTACAAAAGTATTGGCATCAGAATATACTTAAAGTACCAAAAGTGAAAGTATTAAATGTTTGAAAATAGCAGATCTACAAGTTCACAACGCGCCGCGATGCGACGTGTTGTGAGCTCGTACATCGGCTATTTTCAAATAGCCTATGTATAAAATAGGGCTGAAGTGGTTTATGTATGTTTTATAATAATAATGTATATCTAACTAGTAACTAAAGTTATCAAATAATTTTAAAAGTACAATATTTTCCTCAGCGATGTAATGGAGTAAAATTAGAAGTATTGAAAATTGGAAATACTCCAGTAAAGTAAAAGTACCTCAAGTACAGTACTTGGGTAAATGTACTTTACACCACTGGTAAACACAGACTGAAAGACTTGGGGAAACAACGTTAAAGGAAAATAATCCCACAATGACGGGGAACATGTGGCATGATGTGAACAGGCACGGTAACGACACAGGTGTGTGTGAACGGGTGCTCATCACATGATGACGGTGTTATATAATGTATTGTCATCATCATTCCCTGTGTGACCTCCATCCTAAAGGACTTGTTGCATGTTTTCTTTCTCCCAACCTGCTGTGTGTGTGTGTGTGTGTGTGTGTGTGTGTGTGTGTGTGTGTGTGTGTGTGTGTGTGTGTGTGTGTGTGTGTGTGTGTGTGTGTGTGTGTGTGTGTGTGTAGGCCGGGGCCTCACCTGCAAACCTGGGAGCTGGGGGGGGGGGGGGGGGCAGCATGTTAATCATGCTAAATGACTATAATTGGCTAGGGAGATGTTAGCAGGAAGAGGAGACGTTCCCATGTGGTTGCTGTGCTTTATGTTTCTTCACCTCGGCTTGTACGGTCTCATCATCTAGTCAAATGAAAAATGCCCCAAAATCTTTATATCAAAGGGACATAGAAATATTACATGTCATGAAATGCATTTGACATGGTTTTAAGCGCTTTTCTATTTCTATCTAGTCACCAATGACTCGTGTGTGTGTGTGTGAGAGAGAGAAAGAGGGAGAGAGCGTATCCACCATAGAAATAAATGTATAGAACATACATTTCCATTCATAGTGACTCTGAGTGAGCATCCTTGTGAAAGAGGAAAGAGGGAGTGCAGCAATCGATCCATGTGGGGCTCTGTGACGCGTTTGTTCTGTTTGCAGATGTGCTAATAAGTACCTTGTATTTGATGCTAACTGGTGGCGGCTAAGTGCAAATTTGACTGTGGATAGCACTTGCTTTGCATGTACAAACTAGTTATTTGTGTGTGTGTGTGCGTGTGTGTGTGTGTGTGTGCGTGTGTGTGTGTGTGTGTGTGTATCTAGCACTAAAATAGGCCAATGATGACTCTGTGTTTGCCTCTTCATTAACACAAAGTTCCAAGCAAGCATCTCTGGCTAGCACCGTGCTCTCTGCAAACATGTAGATAAATAATCAGCCAATCGCCTCCTATTTATTCAGATTTAATGGGGAGGAAGCCGCATGATTGGAAGGCTTCCTGTGTAGTGATTTGTGGGTGGCTGGCCAGTCTGGAAGGTTTTGCACCAGCTCGGTTCAATGCAATCTTTGTCAGATGCTGCCAGCTTCCATGTTTGAATTATAGAATCCAGTTAGATTCTGGAGTCTGGTCTGCCAGTACAGTGAGGAGACTTGTGCGTGCTGATAAGAGTGTTTGTGTGTGTCTGTGTGTGTTTTGGCATCTTTGTGAGGACCGTTTTTTTTTTAACCGGCATTTATGCAGGTTCTGTTCTCGCTGTTCATCAGGCTGTTTTAGGGCTAAAACGGTATTGCACTGCTTATTTAGCATTTTCCTCACTTCATGTTGTGTGTTGTCTGCAAGCTGACGTCCTGTGCGTTCATTGTACCAATCAAGCACTTCTTCCTACTTGTATGTGTTACTGAGTACAGAGAAGCTTGAAGTCATGTTCTGATTTAGGCACATTCACCTGCTGGTACCAGCAGTCTACGAAAAACCACCAGCATAATCACAGGTTCCAAACCCGGATCCGCAGGACTATTGGTACTGCCGGGTCTTCCATCCTGCCAGGACATTAACTTCATTCACCTGGTGTCCTTGTAATTCTGGCTAAATTAAGTGGTAGTGCACACATGACCTTTGATCTTGGCCCTTAACCGTTCTAACCCCTCTCCCTTCTCTCTCTCTTTTTTGAATTCTCTCTGTCTTTACTCTCTCTTTCTCCCCCTGCCCCTCTCTCTCTCTTTCATCTGGCCTTCTCCTTCCCCTCTCACTCTTGCTTTCCATCTCTCCTTTCTCTCTCTCCATCTCAAATCTCATATCTTTATCTCCCTCTCTTTTTTCCTCCTTCCATCTGCCTTTCTCATCTCTCTCCCGTCTCTATTTTTCCTGTCCTTCTTCGACTCTCCATGCCCCCCCTTCTCTCTCTCTCTCTCTCTCTCTCTCTCTCTCTCTCTCTCTCTCTCTCTCTCTCTCTCTCTCTCTCTCTCTCTCTCTCTCTCTCTCTCTCTCTCTCTCTCTCTCTCTCTCTCTCACGCCTCTCTTCTCTGTCTTTCCATGCCTCTCTTTTCTCTCTCTCCATGTCACTCTTTATTTCTTTCCTCTGTCTCTTTCCCCTCTGTCCCTTCTCCATCCTCCCTCTCTCTATCTCTCTCCATCTCTCTCTCCTCAGTGGACATCAGCTCTGCTCTTCCTCTTCGTCTGCCTCCAGCAGCCATCCCCATGGACCTCAGAGTGGACCATCACCACCACCAGCAGCAGCAGCAGCAGCATCATCATCATCAGCATCAGCATCAGCATCAGCACCAGCATCAGCACCAGCTGTCCTCGCTGTCCCCGTCCGGCCAGCAGCCCGGCTCTGGGCCGGGGGTGGGCCAGGGCGGGGGCGGGGGTGGCGGCATTGGTCCGGGAGGGGGCGTGGCCCCGTCGTCGGGCAGAGAGCAGCAGCTGCAGCAGGAGCTGCTCACGCTGAAGCAGAAGCAACAGATCCAACGGCAGATCCTCATCGCCGAGTTCCAGCGGCAGCATGAGCAACTGTCACGGCAACACGAGGCCCAGCTCCAGGAACACATCAAGGTGAGTGTGTGTGTGTGTGTGTACTTGTTAGGGATGGGCATTTGAGGCCAGGACCGCTGGCCTACCGGTCCGGGCACTTAGGCTCTAATGCGGGTTCGAGTCCCGTTCCCGACGACCTTTGCTGTGTGTCACTCCCCGTCTCTCTCTCCCTGTTTCCTGTCGGTCTCCACAAAATTCTATCAATAAAGGCATAAAAGGCCCAAAAAAGTATCTAAAAATAAAAGGGATGGGCATTTGGACCTTTTCGTTGTAAACGTGTAACCTTTAGAATTTGGTCTGTATCTCATTCTGTGCGGCCGTTTTCTTCACTCCACATTTTTTGTATTGGGTATTGGAAAATATTGTATGACAATATAGCAATAATGTATAACAATTATAGATTATATTTAAGTGATTTATTCCATTAATATTCTGTTAATATTTTGTGTGTCATGTTTTACATGACTTAATCTTGGTTAATTTAGTCCTAAACGGTTAGTGACACACATTTCGGTTAACCATTTAACTGTCACATCCCTAGTGCTTAGGCCAGATGTCCCCACAAGTATAATAGAATTTCGGAAATAGACGTTGTGAGGACCGTTTTCCTTGTCTTCACAAGAAAAAATATTTGGGGGTTTAGGCTTAACGATTAGGAAAAGATTCAGGCTGGGGTTAGACATTTAGAGGCTAGGGTGAGAGTTACGCCTGATTCATTCTTTAGTGGCACGCTGGTGGCCTGAAAATAGACATGAGCTTTTAGATCTGCTTTTTTCAGCTTTGGGGTTAGGGTTAAAATGGCAAAAAAAAAATGGCATTCATAAACTCACCCTCCTAAAAGGTTGATTGATGTTGAAGTATAGTAATACAAACCTGTGTGTACATTGGTAAGTTCTATGTCCTCCCCGGGATTCGAACCTGTGGGGTGTCTTACCACTCATCCAAGAAGAAATCACCTGCTTGGCCAGGATATTGCGCTCGTGAGCTTCAGGTAGTATTACTTGTCAGCCAGTAGGTGTCCTACCCAACGCCAGGATTAAAATTTCTCAATGGAATAGTAGGGAGCCCCCCCCCCGCTCCAACCACTGCAGATGTGCTAGTTATTGTATTAACGTACTCTACCATACAGATTGGTTAAAAACCTTATATTCATCAGCCCATTAAATCCGGGAACGCATCTACAAATGTCTTCTAAAATCCTCTTCTAAAGATTTTTCAAAAATAGCAGATCTACAAGCTCATAGCACAGCACTCGGTGCCGCCCTATGAGCTTGTATATCTGCTATTT
Organism: Gymnoscopelus braueri; assembly: GCF_963280865.1. Taxonomy (NCBI): domain Eukaryota; kingdom Metazoa; phylum Chordata; class Actinopteri; order Myctophiformes; family Myctophidae; genus Gymnoscopelus; species Gymnoscopelus braueri. The sequence continues at coordinate 26,680,012 of NC_137626.1, read as the reverse complement.
TTGAATAGCCAAAGTATAAATAATGGTCAAAGTGGTTACACAGATGCGTTCCCGGTTTGAATGGGTTAAAATAAGTTCTGGGTCGCAGTTTTAATTTATCTCTGTGTGTGTTTGAAAATTGAACCACATTGATCTGAGACTATAGACCGAAATGGACTCGTAATGTCGTAAAGTCTATTTTTTACACGTTAAATGAGCACTGAGAATTTTACAGTGCATCCTGAGAGGATCGGATGTTTTTAGACTGTCAGTTTTGCTGGTTTGTTTGCTAGCTTTAGTAGTTTTTATTGCTTTTTCAGAATGTCTCATCTAGCACAGCACTAAAGCGGTGCAGTTAGTGAGATTGGTATTTTGGGCATCGCAAGCAACATCATTTAAATGTAAATAGTTTAAAATCACATTAGGCAGTACTTCTAAAAACCTTTTAATGTCAAGGATCTCATTAATGTATTTGGCCTTGCACCCCTATCTGCAAATATTTTGTGTCGATTTCTTTGTCAATCTACAAGTTCACACACCGCATCGCAATTTCTGCTGGGGACCCTCTGGAATGCCCTCAAGGACCCCTGGGGGTCACTGGACCCCACTTTGAGAGTCACTGACATAAAGCACACATGGATTGATGTTGGAAGGAAAGGTTTTGATGCATTAAATCTATACAGTACAATCCATTCTTTAACCTTATACTTCGTTGATCGGGGTCCCCCAGGGGTCTATACTTGGTTCCCCTCCTTTTTTCCCCTCTGCACCAAATCTCTTTGCAGAGAACAGCCGACTAATATTAGGTAGACGAATGTTGCCTATGAGGGCATGGCCAGAATAGGGACGCAAAGGGTTCATGTGGTTAACTGCAAGTGTACAAATGGAACCAAATGGAACCATAAGGCCCTCTGAGAATGTTGTTTTGTTTTGGAGAGCGTCTGGAACCATCTTTCCCTCCTTTTGATTAAAACAAACCACACATCCTCTTGCTTTTAAGGAATTGCAGCAGTCGATACCACTCTTTCTTTTTTGTTGCACCCCCCCCCCCTTTTGATTAAATTACACCGCAAATATACAGCAGCAAAGGCTTTTTGGGAAAATTCATTTCCCATCCGCAGAGTTGTGTCTACAGACTCCTGCAGACGTGGGTTTGATTCTCACGTAAGACTTTGTTGATCACATCATCTGTCTGTCTGTCTGTCTGTCTGTCTGTCTGTCTGTCTGTCTGTCTGTCTGTCTGTCTGTCTGTCTGTCTGTCTGTCTGTCTGTAGATCTACAGTATCTACAGTATCTACAGTATCTACAGTATCTACAGTATCTATCTCTGATCTTTCTAGTTTCATATCACTGGATAGTGTTCAATAGACAGAAGGGCTTCAAGACGAGTGAGGTGTGTGTGTGTGTGTGTGTGTGTGTGTGTGTGTGTGTGTGTGTGTGTGTGTGTGTGTGTGTGTGTGTGTGTGTGTGTGTGTGTGTGTGTGTGTGTGTGTGTGTGTGTGTGTGTGTGTGTGGTGGGGCTGGAGGACCCCTCAGGTTGCTGCCAGTGACGCACACACTGGCCAGGGAGGACCTGCCTCAATCAGACCCATTCACAGCCAGTGTACACACACACACACTCAGACTTATGAATACACGAAGGCGTACGTACGTACACACACTCAAACATATGCATTTGCCATACACACACACACACACACACACACACACACACACACACACACACACACACACACACACTTGAACTCATGCATACTCATTTACAGTATGCAAGCGCACACACACACTTGAACTCATGCATGCACACACAGACAGACACATGCTCCTTTACAGTATGTAAGCGTACAGTATACACACGCGCGCACATGCACACACGCACAAACACACACACACACACACACACACACACACACACACACACACACACACACACACACACACACACACACACACTTGAACTCATGCATGCAAACACACACACACGCGAGCACACATATGTTCATTTTCAGTTTGTGTGTACATGCACACATGCACATAAACACATGCACACACTCGTATGTGGACATGCACGCTTGCACAAACGCATACAGCACACACGGGCACATTCACACACTTGCTTTATTTACACACGCTTGTGCTCTACTTTAATGCATGTGCGAGCACGCACCTGAAGTGCACGCACACGCACACACACACACACACACACACACACACACACACACACACACACACACACACACACACCTCACCCATATTGAAGTGTAGAGTATTAATAAGAGGGAACATCTGTTGACAGTTCTGGCCCCCCAACGCACACACACACACTCTATCCAAAAGTTCTCGCTCCTAATTGAAAGGCAGAACGAGCGAGGCTAAATCCTGGACGCGGGCCAAAGTTCGCTCATCAGCGCCCCGTTTTTCTCACGAACCCGCTCACCTCCCACTCACCTTCGTGCCGCTAATTTATGCACCGGCTGGTTCGAAACCATAGCGGTAAACACGAGCGCATGTCCCAGCGACCGAACAGCTATTAGGGGGTGCATAAAACCCCCTCACAAGGCGATTATGAACGCCGGGGCGAAATTACGTCCAATTAAATGGATCAAATATTGTCATTGGGCGCTCAGTGATAGTGCGCCGTAAGCGGGCGGATCATATTATCGACCGCTCGCGTCTTGGCACGGGGAAGAGTGAGTGCCGTTATGTGGCAGCAGGCTGATTGCACGTACAGAGTGTCTTTTATTTCTAAATCTTTATTTAACCTGCGAAGGCTTCGCCGAGTGGCCGCGCGCTGTTTGAGCAATGGCCTGCCTCAGTCGCATAGTTACTGACATTCACACCTGAGAGCTTCCCAAGACGACCACAGGCTTCAAATGTTGGCCAGCAACCACCTCGGGTCAACGGGCCCGTTGAGAGTCATGATGCAGGGAGGAGAGAGTGATGGTCATTCATTATCTTGTTCCTGGGCTTCTAACGTGGTTTTTGGTCCAGTGATTCTCACCCGTGTTCATTTCAAGGCCCCCAGTTTGATATGCATTAGGCCACAGACCCACCCCACATTTGAACTGATTTTTAAATCTGAGTTAATTCAAGACTGAGAGTGTACAAATGGAACCTTAGCGTTACAGACCCGTAAGGGTCCATTTGGTTTCTGACTGTCAATCATTTAAACCCTCAAGGACACACACCTGGTCCATATCGAGAACCATTGTTCTATAACCTTGTATTGAAATGTATCGTCAGGAATCAGATGAACCCTCTTGAGATTAATCATCTCGTTTTCGAGGGGCTATCAAAAGCTTCTGTCAGGACATGGTGGTATCTGCATATGGTTCAGTTAATATCAGCCAACACTACGACGTTGCGTTCCGATACGTTGCAAACTTGTAGATCGGCTATTTTCAGCGAAGTGATTTAGATGGGGAAAGAATTTGGGGGGGGGGGTCAAGGATAGACCCGTAGGGGACTCTGGTCAGTGAAGTATATAGGGTTTAAGTGGTTATGGAGAGATAAAAGTGGCACGCTGCAGGTACAGTACAGCAGCAGCCCCTGCAGTCTCATCTCTCGCGGGCTTATGTTTTATTTAAAAGCCACAGCTCGTGGCCAAAACACTGTATCGGACCACAAAGGTTTTCATTGTATCGCCTCACACAGCTGTCGGACTTAATTATTCCAGATGGCGACTTTTAAGAGACCCGTAGCGGTATGTGTGTGTAAAGTTTTAACAGCTCAAAGGTAATGAATTAGTGATGTTTTAGAAGGGACAGTAAATAAGGCCTGGGAGAAAGAGTCGTCATGAGGTAATGTGAAATCGAAACACTTTGTTTTTTCACTCCTTTCCCCGCAGCACAGAGCGCCACTTAAAGCCTGAAGCGCAGCAACAGTGTTTAAGTTTCTTTAAATTTATTATTTGCACAAAAAGACAAAATATCAAGTGAAACGAAACCCCTCAAGGGCATAAAAATGGAATCTCACCTGATTCAGTGTTCTATCGACACCAATACAACACAACAGTGGATGATGGGGTTTGTCTGGGGTTTTTTTTTTCTTAGAAAACTCTATAAAACAGAAGGTCCTATGTTCTTCTTTCTCTAGGAAGTGGAAGATCATTATGTTTGCTGTTGTCATTTTGAAACCGTCTATAACAGTGGTTCTCAAAGCGCGTTCCGGGGACCCCCAGGGGTCCTTGGGGGGGTTCCAGGGGGGTCTCCAGCTAAATGATTTATAGCTTGGAACCAAATGGACCCTTACAGGCCTGTAACTCAGTGAGTTTACAAATGGACCCGAGGGTCCATTTGGTTACATTTGCACACTCTCAGAGTTAGATTAACATTGATTTTACAGTGTATATTGGCGTATCCCAGAGATACAATTGCCATCAAATGGGGGTCCATGGCCTAATGCGTGTCAAATTGGGTTCTTTGAAATTAAAATGGTTCGTAATCACTGCTATAGCCTTAAAAAATTGTCTCTTTTGGGGGTCCCTGGCATATCTTTTCAAATGGGGGTCCGTGGGCTGACATGTATCAATGTGGGGGTCCTTGGAACAGATAAGTTTGAGAACCACTGGTTTAGGAAACGCAGTGCCAGTGCGGGCGCTCCTTTCACGCCGTTTTAACAAATCGCAGATTAGGATTCCCCCTGACAAAATGTTCAGTCATGAGATTTTATTTTTCTTTAATCCATCATCCATGCGTTACTAAATGTCTCTCCTCCACCTCCTCTTGCAGCAACAGCAGGAGCTTCTCGCCCTGAAGCACCAGCAGGAGCTGCTGGAGCACCAGAGGAAGATGGAGAACCACCGGCTGGAGCAGGAGATGGAGAAGCAGCAGAGGGAGCAGAAGCTGCTGCTCCTCAAGAACAAGGAGAGGGGGCAGGAGAGTAAGTCCCAGTCAGTCACTGTGAGAGAGACGAGAGAGAGAGAGGACCATTATGTTAAATGTCAACCATTTTGTTCCCTTGACATTTACCAATCCAGACTCAACCCATTCAAACCGGGAACGCATACACACATTTTCAAGATTTTTTTCCCCAAAATAAATCTAAAATGACACAGATGCGTTCCCCGATTTAATGGGTTAAAAGTATGAGATGAGATGTAAAAATGCAGATTTATATTTCGGCACGGCACGCCGGTGTCGTGCACTGAAAATAGCACATCAAAAAGTTTGTAGTTCCATTTTTCTATCAATAAAATTTTATATGAGTGAGTGTAAATTAAGAGCAACTGTACTCTGTGCTAGTCGAAAATGTCCAGTTATTTATATAAGGAGAGCTGGTTAGACCAATATCCATTTCTAACAGAAATCGTACGTTCTTCCCCAGTTGCGTCTCCCAGAGTTCCCAGTACTTTTGGAAGAAGGGTAAAAAATGTTTTTAAAAAAAACCAACGTTGAAAGCACCATTGACTTAGACGTTGGCAGCGTGCACACGCATGCATGTGTGCGTGCGTGTTTTCCATTTCACTTGGAGAGCGTGTGTGTTTACTATGGTAAATACGGGCTGTATTAGCTGGTGGCCTTGGCCAGGGCTAAAGCAGGTTATATTGCTGCTCGCCCTGCTGGATGTCTCTCAACAGGCCATTGAGAGCTGGGGGAGGCCAGTTCACACGCTATATGGAAAGCGGGTACAGATCAAGGCCATGTGTGTGTGTGTGTGTGTGTGTGTAAGAGAGAGATCGAGAGAATGTGAAGTGTGTATCATATCTATGTGTCTCTCTCGCATGGCTGTGTACGTGTGAGAGAGTTAGTGAATGAGTGACTGAATGGTGTGAATGAATGGATCTCAGTCACTGTGTGGGAGAGAGAGAAATCACTGGCCCTCATTTATCAACGCGGTGCAGCCCAAATAATGGGCGTAGGGCGAGATCACCGCACCTTTCGGCATTTATCAATATATCCTGACGTGGGCTTCACCCTACCATACGCTGAGATCTCACGTCTGGTCGAGACCAGTTGTTGACGTTGGCTGCGCCCGTTTATTCCATTCTAGACCTGCGGAGCAGCATTGTCTGACTGTCTGACAGGCATCTGGACACATAATCCACTCCTAAATGTATATCTACACACTAATAATTAATCCCTGTGAAAATATAACATTTTATAAAGTAATTTAAACAAACTGCTTTAACAGTCATTCAGTTGCATTGGCTATTTTAAAATAGCAGATCTGCAAGCTCAAAAACGGGTCGCATCGCGACGCGTTGTGAGCTTGTAGATCTGCTATTTTCAAAATATACGAGCGCTTTTGCGTCGGGACTCGGGAGTCCCGCGGTCGGGACTGCCGACGATCTTTTCATGGACAGTGAGGTGTACAAACTTACAGTAGCTTGTCCTATGTTATGGAGTTATGTCATAGAGAGCTATGTAGGCTACACAACCTGGCTGGGTTAAGGATATAAACCCGACGCTCCAATCTCTTATTAACGGGACGGACCGAAACCACTGCCGTCTCACGGGGAATATCCTACATGACTGCTTGTGCACTGCTCGGTATGGGTTAAATAAATTAATATACAAACGTATTCCATTCATGGCGATGTGATTGGTATCATAATATGTCATTCATGTAGGCTACAAGCCTACGTGACAAAGATTGTACCGCTACGGTGAAAAACACATGGGCGGGCGGGCGTGTGTGTGTGTGTGTGTGTGTGTGTGTGTGTGTGTGAGAGAGAGAGAGAGAGAGAGAGAGAGAGAGAGGGCGTGTGCGTGTGCGTGTGTGGCGACGCAGGCGGGGGAAACTCTTTCTCATTGGCTTTTGATGTCTTTGGTCGTATTCTGGTCCTTCTTCATGTCGTAAAATCGGGGCGTTTTGAGAATATTTAAGGGCGTGTTATTTAAATGACGCTAGGTTCCAGCCGTGACATTTATCAAGCCTGGGACCAAATGTAGGCTCGGATCAGCTGTGTAGGATTCGTTGATAAATGTGACTTCGACGTTGGTGTACGGCCGAATATATGGAAAAATATAAGCCGGTTTATAAGCTGCGTTGATAAATGAGGGCCACTGTGTGTGTGCACGCGTGTGTGTGTGTGTGTGTGTGTGTGTGTGTGTGTGTGTGTGTGTGTGTGTGTGTGTGTGTGTGTGTAGAGGAGGAACGTTGTTTCAGTGCCCCACGTTGATACACTTTCCCCCCTATTCTTGTCTCCAAAACCAGCTTGCCCTTATTGTGTGCTATGTTAACAGCACAATAACAACAATTGGGGGTGGGTGGGTGGGTTTGAGGTGCTAGTGGGTGCTGAGGTGCTATCTGGACATGAGATGAATGTGAGTCATATTGTGGTGTCCATGACTCATGCAGGTGCAGTGGCGAGCACAGAGGTGAAGATGAGACTGCAGGAGTTTGTCCTCAACAAGAAGAAAGCCCTCGCTCAGAGGAGCCTTAACCAAGGAGGCCTCCCCAACGACGCCCCATACTGGTACAGGTACGCAACATGAGAGAGAGAGAGAGAGAGAGATGAGGAAGGGAAGGAAGGAATAGATTGAGTGAATAAGCAAAGCGCGTCAGTACTCATACAACGTTTTTAAAAATATTTTCGCCTACAATATTTAAAATCCATGAGCTTGAGTCACAATGACGCCACTACACTTGTTTGGTCCCCACTTCATTGCTCACGCAAAACAAGCTGTACTGTATGCACACGCCTGAGAGGTGAATAAAGAGCATAGAACACACGCACACGCACACGCACACACACACACACACACACACACACACACACACACACACACACACACACACACACACACACTGTGAGGAAAGGTTATTGGAACCTGATGAGAGGTGCTGGTATACTGAGGCCCTGCCTTGTCTGTTCTTTGCGGAGTCACAGTGTGTGTGTGTGTGTGTGTGTGTGTGTGTGTGTGTGTGTGTGTGTGTGCGCGTGCAGTTGCGCACGCGTGGTTTTATGGTGCGCACAACTCTAGCTTTGTCTGTGGTTTTACCTTTCTCCTTTTCAGTGCTATTCTCTCTCTCCCTCTTTCTCTTTCTCTCTCTCTCTCTCCCTCTCACACTCTCTCCCTCCCTCCATTGACTCTCTGCTCATTAAGAGGTAGTTTCCTCTCCTCTGTGCAGCGGAGGCCAGGAGAGGTGAACATTAGGCACCACAGAGTATATATACATTCACCAGACCAGAACATGGCTTTGGACCAGGGCCAGGTCCAGCTTATAAACTGGCCTACAAACACAGCACAACACCGCTCTGTGGGCAGAAGCACAGATGGCTGATTAGGCCGCATGTCTTCAACATAGCTGACGGATTAGAGTAGCAACGCTCCAATCACTCAAATCTATCAGTCAGGAGTTTTGTTTCAGAGGGATTATTCTGTTGGATTGAATTTTACGGGCAAACTGGACCTAAGTTGGCTCTGTACTTGGGCCGTTTTTTTCCCATCTACACCAAATCTCTATACCAAAAATAGCCGATCTACAAGCTCACAACACGTCGCATTGTGAGCTTGTTAGATCGGCTATTTTTGGCTAATATTCCCCCCCAGAATATGAATGCTGAGGTTCAAGTAGTAGTAGCATGTGGTTCTGTGATCTTCGCTGGACCAGTTACTCTTTGTACGTTGTGTGTGTCTTTTGTCGTATGATTATGCACGCTCATGCTTGTGTGCGTGTTTGTGTGTGTGTGTGTGTTTGTGGGGGGGTTCTTTGTCTAGGAAAACCCAGCACAGCTCGCTGGACCAGAGCTCTCCTCCGCAGACGGGCTTGTCCGCCTATAACCATCCTGTGTTGGGCGTGTACAACCCTCGCGATGACTTCCCCCTGCGCAAGACTGGTACTGTACACACACACACACACACACACACACACACACACACACACACACACACACACACACACACACACACACACACACACACACACACACACACACACACACACACACAAGCACTGTACTGTAATGTGTATCTACACATGCACACAAATGCATGTACGGTTCACACACTTGAAAGTACACATGTGCACTGTACGTATATCTCCTACACATGTCACATACACACATGCTGTATGTATGTACTGTTTACACACCTGCACATACTAGACACACACTCACACAGGCAGGTGCAGTACACACACACACACACACACACACACACACACACACACACACACACACACACACTCCTTGAAATGTACACAGACACAGGTGCACACATGCACTTTCACCATTTTGCTCCACACACATCCACACTGAGCAGCAGCTTTGGCAGTGGCAGAGGGCTGGCGCACATTTTGGCGTCATTTAGCCAGGACTTCATCCGCTGTGGTTCCACACAGTTTGCCGCTGTGCCCGTCCAGTAGCTGCAATGCGAGCTCATGTTTCTCACGCACGCACACACACACACACACACACACACACACACACACACACACACACACACACACACAGTGTAGCACAGTTCACCACTGTGCTGTCCAGCAGCCTCTATGCAGACTCACGTTTGGCGTAATTTAGATAGCATCAGTGCCCCACGCCATTAATCACTCCTAAATTAGCCTGTCAGGGATTTCCCAGCATCCCCCATATGAGAGTGTTGGTGGAGAGACTCTGTACAGTATATGCGTAGGTGGTTCAAGAGTTCAGGCGAGTGCACTACAGCCCAAAAGTACACGGTAAAATCATCAGGGTTAATTTAAAGGGGCATGAAACCCTTGGATGATTTGTGTGGTTTTGTTTTCCAGTTCAGGTTGAAAACACCACATTAACCCAGTAAGACCGGGAACACATCTGTGTCATTTTCGATTTATTTGGCTATTCAAAAATAGCAGATATACAAGCTTATAGGGCTAGAACGAGTGCCGCGCTATGAGCTTGAAGATCTGCTATTTTTTTTAAATCGTAAACATTTATATTATACAAATACATTACATATACATTTGTAACTCAAATCTTTGCTTATGGGGGTCCCTGGAACAAATATTTTGAGATATGTTTTATGTTTTATATTTTATTTTTTAGAATCGGCCTCAGGTCTTAATGGGTTAAAAACATGGCAGGCTAGTAAGCAACGCAGCTGCAGCTAATACAGTTAATAATGGGTGTGTTACATGTACAGTAGGCGTGTCTTCTGTGTCCAGAGCCATGGCTGTTCCAATGTGCAAGCATATACAGTAGTCATGAGTAGTGTCAATGCACTTTGACACACCTAAATCGAACATATCCTTTATCAATTTGATTAGCTGTAGCTGTGTTGCTTTCGTCATGGTGTAGGTCAGTGTTATGCAGCCTGCCATGTTTTTACCCTGCTGTAGCTTTAAACCTGAACTGTAAAGCAAACTACAAAAGCAGCCTAGGGTTTCATGCAGCCTTTACCACAACGAATGTACAAATTTGTACCCTCTTTGTGGTTTGTGGTTACATTGTTTGTGGTTAAATTAACACTAAGGATTTGACTGTGTTGAAGCCCGTCGCTGTGAACAATTGTGTCTTTTCCCAACGATGCACAGTGTGTGTGTGTGTGTGTGTGTGTGTGTGTGTGTGTGTGTGTGTGTGTTTGTATGTGTGTGTGTGTGCAGAGTGCAAAGTGCATGTTTGTGCGCAAGTCTGTATACTCCTTCCCGAACGCACTGTATGTGTGTGCGTGCCCACAGTGTATATGGGTGTGCTTTCTGGTTGTTTTGCCTGTGTGGTGTCTGCTGTGTGTGTGTGTGTGGTGGTGTAGCTGCAAACCAGCGGTCGCCTTACAGTGCAATTATTCACTTAGCGGGGTGGTAGGCCGGCGGGTGCAGGCCGCGCTCCGCTCCTGTTGATTCTGGGCCCGGCAGGCCGCGGGACACTGCAGCACACACACCACAGTTGACTCTGGCCCACACAGCCGCATTCCACCCCCAGGAGAAGGAGAGGAAGATGGAAGGGAGGGAGTGGCGGTGTGGGTGGGTGGGGAGGGGGGGGGCACAGTGAGAGGGAGAAGGAAGGAGAGGCGAAAGAGAAAAGAGGAGAGGAGAGCAACCACTGACTTAGCCACTTACGTACTTTGTCGTGCGACGAATAGCAAAAATAGCCGATCTACAAGCTCACAAAGCCTCAATGAGTTGTGTGAGCTTGTAGATCTGCTATTTCTGCTATTTGGGGATTTTTCTTTGTATCTTTTTTTGACTAATGTCTTTATTTGTATACATACTTTTATCTATTTATTTCCTTCCTGTCTTCTTTACTAGAATAACGCTCGCGGCAGTGGAGGTTTCTTTTTAAAGGAGGGAGCGAGTGCCGGGAGTGCAATGCAACACCGCCACCGGCCAGGATTAGATGTTACGGAGGGCCAGTAGCACGGCCAGGAGAGAAGAACACAGGAGAGGTTCCTTTAGGGAGGATAGGGATTGCTCTTTGCTCGTCTACTGTGGTAGATTCAAAACGGAATAGTTTATTGCCCTATCAAACAAGGTTGCAAGGAAGTTTGCTTCAAATAAACACAGTAGCACAGGACGTCAGTGGGGTAAACATATACAGTAGACCCCTGCCTCCTCGTTCAAAACGCCTATTATTCAATGAAGCCATAAAACAGGCTTTACACAAATCGGCCGAACAAAGAAACCTGTATTTGTGGGGAAACTGGTGTGAGAGAGCGAGACAACTCAAAGTGCGTAGCTTCGAGAAGCCAATTCAGACCGTGAAAAATTTTAAAAATATATATTTTAAAAATAAATTGTATATCGGTTAGAAGGCTGGCGTTGTGTGTTGCTCCACTGAGAGGGGAGGGCCTGTGCCACCCTGATATTTGCCCACACAGCACTGACGTGCTTTGCGGGGTTTACTTATGTTAATGCCAGCTGGGAGGGAGGTTTGAGGCTTCTTTATAACACTGGCTGGCCATAAAGTGGAGGACTGGCACCCAGCGCTGCCCAGCAACGGTCACAGCGACCAACAGCGCTCCTTTGTGTATGGGTTTCTCTCTCCCTCTCTCTCTCTCTCTGTCTCTCCCTGTTTCTCTCTGTCGGTGTCTCTCTATCTCTCTCCTTTGGCCTCGCTCCCTATCCTCATGTAAGTGCTCGTGGGTCATAGCAAGGCCACCCATGCCACCGCAAGGACACGCGTGTGCACGCGAACATGCGTGTTCATGTAGCTCGCGTGTTCATGTTGCCCTGTTGCCTCTCAATACGTTGGGTATACCAGGGGACGGGAGAATGCCACATCGGCTCCCTCGCAGCTTTGTGCACGGTAGCCTAAACGTGCACGTGCGCTTACGTGCACGCGGCGCCGGGCAGACCGGGGCAACGGGAGTGGAGGGTGGGAGAGTTCTGTGACCCCTGACCTTCAAAGTGAGAACAAGCTGTACATCACAAACTTTGCCCCTGCCAAGTGAATTCCTTCCCTGTACACTATGTCTGTGGTCATTAGTGGAGAGGAGAGTGTTTTCCTAGTCTAACTAGGCCATCCCTCAATTCACATGAATACAATAATAATAATAACCCTATTTATAACGCACTTGTGTCAAAAGAAGAGTACAAAGTGCTTTATTTAAAACTGAAGAAGTAAAATAAAATCAGCAACAGAATAATAAACACAAAATGTGATACTGTGTATAAAATGTTGACCATTTAAGCCCTATATACTTTGTTGTACACCGAATAGCTTGTAGATCTGGCTGCGGTCAATTAAGACACCAAGGTTTTGGGCATCAGGCCTGACATTGTTGGATAACTTTCATGGCTGCCAGAACTTGTAACAAGAATGTCTTTTCCAGATTTTCTTTTTTATGAATGACCATTTAGAAATTGGCCTGTAGTTGTCACAAATTGTTGGGTCAAGACCCAACAAAAACACAAGCAATCTTTAACATGACCAGAGACAGGTGCTGAAGATAAAGAGCTATTAAAATGGAAAGCAACTAAAGGGCAACTATATCCACGGAAAGATAAACGACTATGGCAATTAACCTCATCACGACATCATTCCAGTATTTTTTCTCCGTACATTCGTATTTCTAGGTAAGTGCTGTCAATGGCATTGTTCTTTCTTAAGCACGTTTCAGCTCGTGCCAGCTATCCATGTTGGCACAGGGCGCAATTAATTAAATTAATCCGATGATTCATTTAGATGAGCCATGATTCAAATATCTGATTCATGTCCTGTTTACTCCACACGATAGACAGTTTCCTACATGCACAAACAAAACAATTTTATCTGAATATAATAGGCTACTCCTGCATTTATCTTATTGAATATATGGGCAAAGATGAGTCCAGAATGAAAACACATCATCGAAAGTCCGAAGTTGGAGGTTGCCGTTCCAACAAGCTACAGAAATTATAGTCCAACCAACCATGATAATAATAATAATAATAATAATAATACATTACGCTTTTCATAGTACCCAGTTGCTTAACAAAAAAAGAAAAAAGAAAATGATAGATTGAGATAATAGAGAAAATTGTGTTTTAAATAAGACAGAGAATGTGTTTTAAATGTGACAACTTTTCACGGTCTATTGGGCCGCTTTCTGTGAGCGACAAGTGGGTTCTGAAAAAGCTGCTGGTGGGGACAGTTCTGCACACATCTCCGTTCTCACTTTGAAGGTCAGGGGGCATAGAACTCTCCCACCCTCCACTCCCGTTGCCCCGTTCTGCCCGGCGCCACGCGCATGCGCGTAAGCGCACGTGCACGTTTACGCTACTGTGCACAAGCTGCGAGGGAGCCGATGTGGCATGCTCCTGTCCCCAATATAACCCCCGTATTGAGAGGCAGGGCAACAATGCGAGCTACATGAACACGCATGTTCCCGTGCACACGCGTGTCCTTGCGGTGGCATGGGTGGTCTTGCAGTGACCCACGAACGCTTACAGTCATTGGCTATGCCTTCGAACATTTGGAGGCAGTGTTTTCATCCAAAATGCAAGAGCAGGAGGCCTCTGGGCAGCGCAGGGGTAATGTTCCCACCCACCACTGTAGAGACTGGGGCCTGATTCCTTCACGGTGCCTCTCTCATAGCTAAGGTCCATCGAGGATAGAAAAATTGAAAATTCAGACAGAAAGTTCGAGTTTAGTTTACTAGAGTGGTATACGTATAACCACACAGAAGATGAGGGGTGCACACTAACTCTACACACAAGCATCTCAAAACCTGAGGTATCATTCACAGTAATGGGGCAGCATTTAAAATGCTTATTAAAAACAACAGCTACACACCCACCATGAGCAATTAATCGGAGCTGACACAGACAAAAACGATTGATTCTGAAATCTGACCACCACACTCAAGAGTTACAGACACGTAAGGGTCCATTTGGACCCCTAGCGGTACCCAGACCCCCGACGTTGAGAAACGGTACAATAGAACGATGGCTGTAGGCCGTGGTTAATTATAGGAATATGAAAACGTACTGTCGCCAATGTGAGTTAGAGAGTTCTAAAATGACATTCAGTGTCTTTACATTGGAATTCTGGTGGGACAAAAATCACTGTAGGAATAGAATAAATCTGCAGGGAATTGGATAAACAGTCAGTAGTGGGACGCATGGTTAAACAATGGCTAACAATGGTTACAATGTTTGACAATGTTTGCACATTGCATGAATGTCATACATATTTTACATTTGTAGAGTTTATTCCAAACTGTACTTTTGTTAATGTGTATTATCTCAACACTCACCATTATACATTTCTAAAATAACGATGAGGTCTAAAATACAGAGGATTTTCAGAGTTTGAGAGTAGGTATTTGCAAATGGTGGATAGAAAATGTGGAATGCAACTCTTCATTTGCGTACTGCACATACCTCCTTGCTGCATTTCATTCAACAAAGCTTCAACTTCCAATTAAGCTAGTATGTCATACAGGATAAGAATCCAGCAGTGAGACTGTTGTCACTTGTTTTGGTTGCATAGCTGAGGGATTAAAGCCAAAGCCATTTTGATTATGCTTTATCTGCGACAGGGGATGCTAGCATTCCTTTAATATCCACCGCATATTGTTTCTCTGTAGACACCAGCCACTGTAGCTGTCATTTAGTAAATGGGTTATAATCGCCATTCAATTTGTGCATTTGTTTGACCCTTGTTTCATTGGTTATGCAATTTTTTAAAATATATATCAAAGAGTGAGAAAAGAAAAGAGAGAAGTCTTGTTGTTTCAGTCCCCTCCTTTTGTTCTCATGTGAAAGGCTGAAGCATCGCTCCCAATAATCAGTAACAAAGAACACACAAGGGCTTCTAATTGGTTAACGGGAGGGGGTGATGCCCCTGATTGGCCCGGCAAAGTAAACGGAGCATTAGCCTCCATGAGGCGCATTCGGAAGGCACAGGGGGTAAAGTCCCTGCCCACTGGGGAGACAGGAGTTTGATTCCGTCACCGAGCCTCCGGCTTGGCCGCGGCACTCCTGCGAACATAACTGTCCGGGTTCACAGGTAGGACGCAGGCAGGGGGAGGGTGATCTCTGGAGCTGCAATAGCGACTCCTACAGGTTGCTTCTGCAGGGAGCAGAATTGGGAGGGATAGCATGTTCCTCCGCTTGCGTTACACCCTCCTGGTGAAACTCCTCACTGTCAGGTGATAAGAAGCGGCAGGTGACTTCATGTGTATTGAAGAGACGTGTTTGTCTGCACCCTCTCCAAGACCAACAGAAGGAATTCACAGTGACAAGGGTTATACAAACATGGGGGAAATTGGCATAACGACTAAATTGTGGAGAAAATGAAAAAATTACTTTAAAAAAAAGTCAGGCAAAAAGCAAGACGTGCCTCCACCTCTATGGTGGCACTCAAAGACACAGGTAGATGGTTCAAACTAATTTATTGTAGAGAGTGGCTCTCTCTCTTAGGTGTGTTGGGATTTATCATGTGCGCATCGATTAGATCGATGCACAACAGGTGTTCCGGCGTCCTATCCTGTTGTTTCGTTACTAGGTTATAATTGCCGTTGGATTTGTGTGTTTGGTTTGCTTGTTTAGTTGGTTATGCAATATTAAAACAAAACGTTGATATCAAAGAGTGAGAAAACAAAACAGGGGTGTTGTTCTTCTTTCAGTCCCCTCCTTTTGTTCTCCCGTGAAAGGCCGAAACATCACTCCCGATAATTAGTAACAAGTAACACACAAGGGCCTCTAATTGGTTAACGGGAGGGGGGGCCCCGCTGAGGCCCCTGATTGGCCCGGCAGAGTAAACAGAGCATTAGCCTCCATGGCAGGAGCCAACGTGACATGACGTTCCTTCCGTCCTGCCTC
>NC_137626.1:26486366-26656366 GCF_963280865.1 Gymnoscopelus braueri | reverse complement strand
ACCAAGGTGTTTAAAAAGAATAAAAAGGTTTTCAATGGGAATGCCACTTATTTTACGCGATGCTAGAAACGGCAGCAGGTTTTTCAGCTGGGGAAAGAACGCCTTATACTCCTACTGTTACTACAACCATTACTGCAAGTACTGTTACTACTTTACTACTATAACTATTACTACTAATAATACTACTACTGTTACTGCTACCATTACTGCTGCTACTAAGTATTTTGAGAGTCCACTGCCTCCGCTCTCCCCCGGTTTTTACATGGATCATGGACGTACGGATCCAGACACCCTCCAGTGGAGGGTGTCTGAGAGTACCTCAGGCCCAGAGAGGGCTCTCCATGCTGGGCTGTGGCCTCAGCTACCCGCAGGCACTTTAGCGTTGGTTTTAATAGTGGAGAAGCAGAGCAATGAGGAGAAATGTTTGCATTCATTTGGCTTCTGAAATGAAGTGCAAACACCAGGCTGTCCAACCGGATCTCACACCGAGATTTGCAGATGACACGCCGATTTTGTTTCATGAATAAATACCTCACACACACACACAAACGTGCGGATGTGTTCACGTCACAGCACAGTGTATAGGCCTTCCCCATGCACAGACGTCCATTCATTAAGTGGAGCTAACGAGGCTCTTTGGTTTGTCATCGTACAGAGGAGCATGTGAGAAGGTGGCTTTGTGCGGCAATTCCCATTAGCTTGCCGACAGACCAGTATGTCACCCGCTGCTATTTTGAGCTGGCACCAGTCTGAATGGGCCGATGACGCACATGCAGGTGCAAGCAAGCGGACGGACACCATCGTGCACCCATGCATTAATTCACGGAACTGGAAAGCCAAATTCACCGATTTTTAAAAACTCTTATCTCTCTATCTCTAGAGAGATTAGATGAGGGATACTTTGGGAGATACAAGCTATCACAGCTATCATGCACATGCAGGGACACTTCTGATACAAGGAGTTGCAAGGCACATACACACTACACTTACAACACATACAGAACTCTACACATGCACAGGCAAAGAATATGGGTAGTATGGGCATAAGAAATAATCCACTCTAATAATATTAGCATGAGTGTGTAGAGTCCCTATTCCAGGCATAATAGGCGAACATTTGGTGAAAATATCCAATCAATTATAGATTGGCTATTTCTGGTGAAGATTCCATGTAGAGGGAAAAAAGTATAGATATCCGGAGGACCCCGGTTAACGGAGCATATAGAGATAGTGATAGTAAGGGCTTCTAAGCCAAAAAGTAAAGGACATTCTCTGAAGGAGAAGAGAGCCATTGTATTCTTATCCTTGTCAAACTGGAGAAGTTTGTGCATGAAGTGTAGGCGCTGCGAGTTGTTCTCTGTATTGACATGGCAGGGCAGGTTACTGTCAACGACAGTTCTTGGATATTTATAGTTTGCAACGGTTCTCACTGCCAAGCATTATTTGGCGTATGGCCTGCGCGGCAACACGCTATATTGTTTTCTTCACACCGCTCTGCAAATTGCTGCTGTACTAACATGCGTACTTTATACGATACATGCACATAACCTTAAAGTACATACATACTGTAACTAATGGTGCCTAAATGCCGGATTTCCTGAGACGGATTCCTTTCACCATCACTTGCTACTGTATCCCCTGGTTAACTTGAAACTGTGAGGTTTGTGAAAATCAGCTGAATCTTGGAGAACATGAATTTAGGATGCTCCTAACATTGTTGCACGGTTTTGAAAACGTAATGCAGGTGGGTTTAAGATGGCTCCCACTGAACATTCTACCTCCTCCAAACCCATCTCACATCTTCCTCTTCTGCCTCTCGCCCCCTCCTTCTCGTCTGTCTGTCTGTCTGTTTCTCCTCTCTCTCTCTCCTCAGGTGTGAGCGGTCTGTCTGTGCCGGCGGCCGCCGCCTCCATGGCCAAGCTTCAGCGGCAGCACCGTCCCTTGGGGCGCACCCAGTCGGCCCCCCCTGCCCCAGGGCAGTGGGACGCAGGCCCACGCCCAGGCACTGGCCCTGCAGCAGTTGGTGGTCCAGCAGCAACACCAGCAGTTCCTGGAGAAACACAAACAACAGTTCCAGCAGCAGCAACTCCACCTCAACAAGGTCAGTGCTGGGGGTGGCTGTGTGTGTGTGTGTGTGTGTGTGTGTGTGTGTGTGTGTGTGTGTGTGTGTGTGTGTGTGTGTGTGTGTGTGTGTGTGTGTGTGTGTGTGTGTGTGTGTGTGTGTGTGTGTGTGTGTGTGTGTGTGTGTGTGTGTGTGTGTGTGTGTGTGTGCGCACGTGCGCGTGTGCGTAGTCTGCGTACGTGCGTGTTTTTCAGGTTAGGATTAGGCACTTAGAGGTTAGGTTTAGGGGTCAAGGTACGTAGCTCTCCACGGTACCGACGTCGGCAGCAGTAAAGGTCATTACACACCGGCGATTATGCGAATATACGCAAAATTCGGACTCGTTGCGAATAATTAAAAGACGCTTTTTCTTTTCGCTTTTTCGCTCCATGGAAGCTTGCATTGACTTTATAAGGTTTTTAAAAAAACCGTATTATTCGCATGAAAAAATCGCCCCCGGTGTGTAAGGAGCTTAAGTGTTGGAAAGCGTCTGTTGCCGAAAATCTGCTGTTGAATGGGTGGTGGGTACTCTGTTAATTCTGCTGTTGAATGGGCGGTGGGTACACTGTTAAATCTGCTGTTGAATGGGCGGTGGGTACTCTGTTAATTCTGCTGTTGAATGGGCGGTGGGTACACTGTTAAATCTGCTGTTGAATGGGCGGTGGGTACACTGTTAAATCTGCTGTTGAATGGGCGGTGGGTACTCTGTTAAATCTGCTGTTGAATGGGCGGTGGGTACTCTGTTAAATCTGCTGTTGAATGGGCGGTGGGTACTCTGTTAAATCTGCTGTTGAATGGGCGGTGGGTACTCTGTTAAATCTGCTGTTGAATGGGCGGTGGGTACACTGTTTAATCTGCTGTTGAATGGGCGGTGGGTACACTGTTTAATCTGCTGTTGAATGGGCGGTGGGTACACTGTTTAATCTGCTGTTGAATGGGCGGTGGGTACACTGTTAAATCTGCTGTTGAATGGGCCGTGGGTACACTGTTTAATCTGCTGTTGAATGGGCGGTGGGTACTCTGTTAAATCTGCTGTTGAATGGGCGGTGGGTACTCTGTTAAATCTGCTGTTGAATGGGCGGTGGGTACTCTGTTAAATCTGCTGTTGAATGGGCGGTGGGTACTCTGTTAAATCTGCTGTTGAATGGGCGGTGGGTACTCTGTTAAATCTGCTGTTGAATGGGCGGTGGGTACTCTGTTAAATCTGCTGTTGAATGGGCGGTGGGTACTCTGTTAAATCTGCTGTTGAATGGGCGGTGGGTACACTGTCGCGTCGGGTCACAAGTCGTAGGGAAGTGTCGAAACCGGCTGATAGCAGCGGGCTTGTTGCTGAAAAAGACTTCAAACCATAGGCTATTTTTAGCACCAAAGTAGCCGTCTGTCGGTGTCGGCTCTCAGGTGCATTCAGCAACTTTTTTTCACACCTTCCAACCGACTTCATTCGACTGCCAGTCTGTAGTTGTCTATTTGGTGGAGAGCTAACTTTAGGGAGTTATGCCTGATTTATACTTAGTTGGGTGCAACTGTAACCCTAAAGCTGATAATAGCCGATGAGCTTGTAGATTGGCTATTTTTGGCTTAAGGGTTAGAGCTAAAAATGATGACTTTAATAAAAATAAGTCATTCATAAAATTGTCGTCCTATAATGTTGAGGTCTAGTAAGTATAGTATACTCTTCATACCTTCATTGTGCCATGTCCATTCAGTGTCCGTGTGCATTTGTCCGCTTCCATTCTGGTGCTCATATAATACACCCCCCCACGCACACACACACACACACGCACACGCGCACGCACACGCACACTCTCTCTCACTGTCTGTCTGTGAGTGGGTGTTTGCGTCTGTCACGGAGTGTGGAGGCAGGTACATAGGTGAGAGTCACTGTGTGGCGAGGTAGCCTTGTGAGCGCGTGGCTGCGTACGTGCGCACACGTGTTTGTGCACGACCCCCCCCCCCCCCCCTCTCTCCCTCGGTGACTGGGGCCAACACAGTTGCCACGGGCTGGAGGTACAGTAGCTCTGCGCTACCATGGCAACAGAGCGGAAGCCACCTCCTTATATGGTTGTGCAGGAAGCTGTGAGCAGCTGTACTCCAGTCAGCCTTATTCCTATTCTAGAGCTGTACTCAACACAGCAGAGAGAAGGTGGGTGGATGAAACAAGGGGTTTCCTCTCCTCTTCTGTCCTCTCCTTTTCTCCCCTCCTCTCCTCTCCAATCTTCTCCTTTCTCTCTCCTCACTCTTTTCTATATCTTCTTTCTCGCTCCTCTCTTCTCCTATCCCCTCATCTCCAATATTCCTCTTTCTTGCTCTTTTCTATATATTTTTTCTCCCCCTTCTCTCACTCTTCACCTCTCTTTTTCAATGCCCTCCTCTCCCCTCCTCTCTTCTACTTTCTCTCCTCTCCTCTCCTCTTCTACTTCCTCTCCTCTCCTCTCCTCTCCTCTCCTCTCCTCTCCTCTCCTCTCCTCTCCTCTCCTCTCCTCTCCTCTCCTCTCCTCTCCTCTCCTCTCCCTCTCTCTCTCTCTCTCTCTCTCTCTCTCTCTCTCTCTCTCTCTCTCTCTCTCTCTCTCTCTCTCTCTCTCTCTCTCTCCCTCTCCCCGCTCTCCTCTCCATCTGTTCTGGTGGTCTTTCAAGTGACATCTTTTCACACCAACATACATCTGTATATTAGTGGCTGCTGTTCCAAGGACAAATTCTCTCACGTTGTTGACAAGGCTGTGTCTGCAGGGCGAGCAGCTCCCTGTCACCCCCCCCCCCCCCCCCCTGTCACTGAAGCCTGATTTATACTTTGTTGCGTGCCAATAAATAGCCAATCTACAAGCTCACAATGCGTCACACAGCTTGTAGATCGGCTATTTTCAGTGTGCGACACCCGCGCACAACCAAGATTAAATCAGCCGTAGTCATCATCATAAATATATGCAGTCCATTTATCATATTTACCCCTGAAGTGGCGTTTTGATTTATCCCATGAGATGAAGGAACAGATAATTACTTATGAAACGGTTCTTTCACTTCTAAAACATGGTCTTTGGCTGTGGTTGATTCACAAGATCAAGATTAATTAGATTTACGGCTTTCTCGACCATGAATAGAGAAAAAAGTCTTTTTTATTACTTTTGTATAACAGAAATTTGTACAAAATGAATACTATATTTTCATAAATCACAACTTTGCCTGCAGTTTCTTTTTTTTTGCAAATCTCTTTATTACTTTTGCCATAGACAAAAAATATATATAAATCATCACACGTAATAATTACAAAGAGTTCTGTCATTTTTTGTCAAAAGAACTAACAAAACAACATAAAAAACAACAATTAATAGATAATACACAAAGTGTAATATATTATGGTCAAATGTAAAGTGTATCAAAACAAAACAAAACTAATAGACAAAGGCAGACAATAACTTTGCCTCCAGTTTTATCATCAGTTTGATCATGTTTTATTATATTCTCTATTTTACAGCATTTTGTTGATATTAAATTCTTTGTTTCTACTATTTGTTCATTTGAACAATTCGAATCACATTCTATTACTCATTTTATTCTGTTATGTATTAGTATTATTAATCATGTCATTGCTGTGGTGCGGTGGCACTGGTCTATGGTTGACTTAATGCATCACATGCTGTACATGACGGTCAGCGTGTGGCACCCTTGTGGCCATGTGAGGTAAGGCGTGTGCCTTGTGCATGCATAGCAGGCTGTGGCTTCAAATCCTGTTCATGACCAACAACAACAACAACAACATTCAACAGTAGCTTATGGTTAAAGCACTGACAGTTATGCACAAGTCTTCGCGTGTGCCACAAAGGTGTGTGCAACAACCCGGGGTCCCTGGGAAAGGGGAGACAGAGGGACGAGGTCGGTTTGATTCTCGTGGCGAGGACGGTTGGCACTGAAAAGTGGGGTAAAGAGCAGCTTGTTTGGAGAGCGAGATAAAAACGTGGGGGTTGGTGGGCGGGTCGCGGGGGGGCTGGGGGGGGGGAGTTTGATGAGGGAGCCAGTGAATGTTCTGACGTCAATGGTGTCCCCTGGCACTGTGCCAGGGGGCCTGGTGGCCGACAGCTCTGGGAAACACACACAGACATACAACACATACGCATGACACACCTGTCGTGCTCTCGAGACTTATGGCAAACGTCTCTGTTTTTCCCGTCTCTCTCTCTCTCTCTATCTCCCCCCTCCTCTTTCAGTAATGGAACCTAAAGCCTGATTTATACTTTGGTGTCACGCACCAAAAAATTTGCCGATTTACAAGCTGACAACGCATCGCGTTTTAGATGTGTTGTGAGCTTGTAGATCGGCTGTTTTCGGTGCACACACAGTATAAAACAGGGCTTATGGACCACTCTTTACACTCTCTGAGTTCAACTAACACAGAGGACTTTGCTGTTTAGATCAGAGGTGGATACCTCTGGACACCAGAGGGAGAGCTGAGGAGTGACGTGTGTGTGTGTGTGATGTAGTGCATCCTTCGGCTCATAATTGACCTTGCATCGCTCTCCCCCTTTCTTCCAGACAGTGGTGTAAAGTAACTAAGAAAATTTACTCAAGTAATGTACTTAAGTACAATTTTGTACTTTTACTCCACTACAATTATTTAAAAACTTGAGTTACTAGTTACTTTGCAGATATATACATATACATAACATACATCAAACACTTTAGCCCTATTTTATACCTAGGCTATTTGAAAATAGCCGATCTACAAGCTCACAACGCGTCGCATCGCAACGTGTTGTGAGCTTGTAGATCTGCTATTTTCAAACATTTTAGTACTTTTACTTTTGGTACTTTTAAGTACATTTTGATACCAATACTTTTGTACTTTTACTCAAGTAATTTTTTTATTCTGGACTTTTACTTCTACATTGCAGTATTGATACTTTTACTTCAGTAAAGCATTTGAGTACTTTTTCCACCACTTTCCTCCAGATGATGTCCAAGCCCAGTGAGCCGGGGCGGCAGCACCAGAGCCACCCCGAGGAGACGGAGGAGGAGCTGAGGGAGCACCAGGACGGCGGCGGCGGCGCCTCCCTGCCGCCGGGCGTCACCATCAAGCAGGAGCCACCCGACCCCCACGAGCTCCAGGAGATCCAGGAGCTCCAGGAGGAGGTCCTGCAGCATCGCCTAACCCAGGCTGAGCAGGAGATGCTCTTCAGACAGGTAACAGTCAATAGATGTCAGTGGTGTAAAGTAACTAAGTACATATACTCAAGTACTGTACTTACGTACAGTTTTGAGGTATTTTTACTCCGCTGGAGTATTTCCAATTTTCAGTACTTTTACTTCTACTCCACTACATCTCAGAGGCACATATTGTACTTTTACTCCACTACAATTATTTGAAAACTTTAGTTACTAGTTACTTTGTAGATATAAATGATGACATTATAAAACATACATTAACCACTTTAGCCCCATTTTATACATAGGCTATTTGAAAATAGCAGATCTATAAGCTCACAACGCGTCACGATGCAACGCGTTGTGAGCTTGTATATCTGCTATTTTCAAACATTTTGGTTTTGGTCTTTTACTTTTGGTACTTTAAGTACATTTTGATACCAATACTTTTGTACTTTTACTCAAGTCAATTTTGAATTCTGGACTCTTACTTGTAACAGAGTACTTCTACTTTGCAGTATTGATACTTTTACTTAAGTAAAACATTTGAGTACTATATACTGTATAGTGACTGTATGGCAGTGGTTCTCAAACCTTTGTAGTTTCAAGGACCCAGAGCGTGGCACGTATGAGGCCAGAGACACCCATAACTCTGAGAGTGTACAAATGGAACCAAAATGACAACCGGTTCTCCATATATGCCTCTATATGGTCGTAACGGTCGTAACAGCGGTTCTGGCGACGCACGAGTGATGTTGTCGAGTTTGAAGTCGGTCAGACGGACTGTTCTTGAGATACGTTCACAGAGATTTTGTGCATTTATTGTAAGATTCCTGCTATTCCTAAAGTATATCAGAATCAGAATACCATTGTTGAACATGGGAGTTAGCTGACCGGACAATGCCTCGACATGAATGCGACGTTTCTTGTTCGATTCCAGCTGGAGACCCGGGTTACATGTATTTTCCATTTCTCTGCTCTGTTTCAAGTACAAAAACAACACATGATATATGACTGAACTCGCAGAGACTTACCGAGTACTCCGCTGTGACTGTTTTAGACTGATTGATTGCCGATCTATAGATCTGTGCAGAAATCGGTCTTGTGTATTCGGCACAATGCAGTCAACAGACTATACTCTACAGGAATGTTGCAATAAATGTTGACGGTAACAAAAACACAGAACATAATAATAATAATAGTCTTTATTGTCCCCTCAGGGATATTCATCTTCACATTCTGTTCCAACAGAAAAACACATAACATATAGCACAAAACAACATAACACCAAGACAATAGAGTACAGAAGTCCTGACGTCACTCGTTCATCCCCTGGGCCGCGGAAGTAATTTCTCTATGGAGAATAACATTGGGTCATCTTAGAATCGTCTCATATAAGAATTGTGGTCCAAAAATAAATAAACTGTCTCGGCAATATTGTCGGGGAGGTGGCTCTGTATCGTTTATGATAGTCAGTCACTCATATTTGATACAGTCTGTTTCCTGCGAAAATTTAACAAATTTGGAGGAAGTAACGTAAGCGTTTTCTCACCGTCAGTTGATACTTCATGGAACATACTTCTTATTTGACCTGATATTAAACACGTCTATGGGAATTCAGAATGGAGGGAAAAAAACGTGTAAATTACGTCAGACTTCGGTGCTCTATACATGAAGTCCCCAGTATACACAGTATCCATCATATCAGCGAGGGAGTTTGTTTAGTGCAGCAATGGCTGAAGGGACCAAACTCCTACTAAAACAAACTTTTTGCCATTTCAAAGTTCTGTATCTTCGTCCAGATGGCGTGAGTCTGAAGTGACGATGTAGGGCAGTGGTTCTCAACCAGTGGTCTGGGGACCACCAGTGGTCCTTGAGGAGTTTCCAGGCGGTCCCCAGCTAAATGATGGAGAGTTGGTAACCAAATGGACCCTTATAGTTCTTAACTCTGTCACGGTGCGGGGCAGAGAAGTGTAGGACCCAAGCGCAGACAGTGAGCGGAGACAGAGTGATTCAGATGCAGGGGGATTTATTACTTAAACAGGGCGTATAAGGACAACAGGTAACAGACAGAACACAGTAACAACATTAATGAACCGACACAGACTGGAAACAGAGGGACATATAAATAGACAGGGACTAACTAGGCACAGGTGAGAACAAAGGACAATTAACACATGATTGGCTGGAACAGAACAAGACACAGGTGAACTACAATTACAAAGACATACTAGAGACAAGACAGGAAGCAACAACTAGGGCAGACAGGAAACACCAAGACAACACTACAGAATAAAGGTACATGGAGAACAGGGAACAAAACAACAGAAAGAGTGGTCAAAAGGGTCCAAAAGGGTCCAATACCATAAAAGGTCAGACAATGGCTAAATAATAAAGTCAGTCCACGGTCCGAGGAGCGGATCGTGACAGTACCTCCCCTCCACGGGACGACTTCCAGGCGTCCCAGAACTGGGATGGGGGGGGGGGCAGAGAAGCGGGCCAGAACCTCCTGTGGGGAGAGGGCAGAGACAGGACTAGGGGGGGGGGGGGGGCGGGTGCTGCCAGGGCTCTGCGCGGAGGATGTCGGCACAGAGGGCGCAAGCAGGACCAAGGGGGGGGGGGGGCGGGCGCTGCCAGGGCTCTGCGCGGAGGATGTCGGCACAGAGGGCGCAAGCAGGACCAGGGGGGGTGGGGGGGGGGGCGCTGCCAGGGCTCTGCGCGGAGGACGTCGGCACAGAGGGCGCAAGCAGGACCAGAAGAGAGGCGCGGGTCGAGGCCGGGATGGCCACCCGGGTCCGGCCGGACAACGGCAGGAGAGGTCCGGAATGGCAGGCGAGGAACCGGGGCAGAGAAGAGGAGCTCGAGGCAGGACGACCGCCGGGAACCAGCCGGAAAGCGGCCGGGGAGGCCCGGACGGCAGGCGAAGAGCCGGGGGGGGGCAGGGATCCAAGGCAGATGAAAAGAGGCCCCGGACAGCGGCGACCGGAAAACGGGTCACGAACGGCCCTGCCGAGACCGCGAACCAGCACAGAAGGACCGGACGCCGCACCTGGATACTGGCGGAGCCCGTCCAGGTTCGGACGTCTCGGCAGGCCGCCCGCCGTTCGTCGGCGCTGACCCGGGGTGAAGCAGGAGCTGGACGTGGAGGCTTCTGGATGCAGGGCAGTGGAGGCTCCTGGATGCTGGGCAGCTGGGAGCATTGGCGGTGTCGAAGGCCAGGACGATGACGCCCCCTCGCCCGGTTCCCCCTGACGATAGCCTAGCGAGACCCAGCATAGGGAAGCAGTTGTCTCAGCAAAGGCTGGCTCAGGGAACACGGGGTCAACAGAGGCATGCTCGGAGCAGAGAGGCTGGAGGCCTACAACCAAGGGGTGCAGGCTGATGAGTAGGCTGGCCATCGACAGGCTGGAGAGCAGGTAGGTGAACAGGCAAACGGCTAGGCAGGAATGAAGAGAAGTACTTCAAAGCCATCTGCTGGGCTGTCCGCTGGGTCCATTTGGTCGGTTCATTCTGTCACGGTGCGGGGCAGAGAAGTGTAGGACCCAAGCGCAGACAGTGAGCGGAGACAGAGTGATTCAGATGCAGGGGGATTTATTACTTAAACAGGGCGTATAAGGACAACAGGTAACAGACAGAACACAGTAACAACATTAATGAACCGACACAGACTGGAAACAGAGGGACATATAAATAGACAGGGACTAACTAGGCACAGGTGAGAACAAAGGACAATTAACACATGATTGGCTGGAACAGAACAAGACACAGGTGAACTACAATTACAAAGACATACTAGAGACAAGACAGGAAGCAACAACTAGGGCAGACAGGAAACACCAAGACAACACTACAGAATAAAGGTACATGGAGAACAGGGAACAAAACAACAGAAAGAGTGGTCAAAAGGGTCCAAAAGGGTCCAATACCATAAAAGGTCAGACAATGGCTAAATAATAAAGTCAGTCCACGGTCCGAGGAGCGGATCGTGACAAACTCTTGAGAGAGTAAAATTAAACCAAATGGACCCTTATGGGTCCATTTGGTTTCATTTTGATATGAAAAGGGTTGAAAACCACTGATGTAGGGGATGATCAGGTCATTTGCTATTGTGATTGCTAAACGTGCGATGGCTTTATTGTTCATATCAGGAAGTTCGATGATCTTAGAGGCAATACAGGTAATACAGAAAAGTTTGCGTTTTGTGACAGTGACAATATAGTGAAAACACATGGGGAACAATACAACAGAACAGGTTGAATCATGCTTTTGTATACTGTAGTTACAACAGAAGGTGAGGGGCAACAGACAAGGATCTTAACTTACGGATAACATGACATTTCCATAACACAACAGGAACAATGGTGACGGTAGATTGACCCCCAAACTAAGATCACCTATTTCTGTTTTGTTTTGCACGTTCAATTGTTCTCGTCTTGGGCTGCCCATGTTAATGGGTGCAAACTGGTAATGATGGGAATGAGTGCCTGGTTTGTGCACTGACGTCATACTACCCGTACTGTGAGGTGCAAAGACTTTGATTTTGCTTCCTGGTCATGTCTTGTGTCTCTCGACGCTGTCCTGTCTTAAGAGCTGAAAAGTTTGATAATGATGAATGAATGTCAACACTGCATCGTTTGTTTAGTCTGCCTCCTTCTGGCCATAACTTGTAGTTGCAGAACAGAAGTCATGCAGTATAAAACAGTACCATCTATCTTTCATTGCATGTACTTATACAGTACGTACATACAGTATGTGCTGTAAACCGTCATATCCAGAGCGTGACTTTGTAATTATGGGGAAAATGATCATTTTAACAGATATCTAGAGCTGCAGAATTGTCCTGAAGTCCATGGGATCTCTCTTGCACTTTTACTATGTCTATGACTATGACTCACTCTGTGCACGTGGGAACATGCCCTGTGCACGTGTATGTGATTGTGTGCTTATCTGTGTGTGTGTGTGTGTGTGTGCTTATCTGTGTGTGTGTGTGTGTGTGTGTGTGTGTGTGTGTGTGTGTGTGTGTGTGTGGGGGTGTGTGTGTGTGTGTGTGTGTGTGTGACTGTGTGTGTGTGTGTGTGTGTGTGTGTGCGTACGTGCCTCGTGCATGAGCAGCAGGCCCTGTTGTTGGAGCAGCAGAGGATCCATCAGCTGAGGAACTACCAGGCCTCCATGGAGGCGGCTGGACTGTCAATCTCCTTCCCGGGGCACCGCCCCCTGTCCAGGGCCCAATCATCTCCGGCCTCGGCTTCCTCCTTCCCAATCAGCGTCCCGCCGTCCGACCCGCCCACCAAGCCTCGATTCACGACAGGTGACATTATTAAATGACCTACTATTAGACTGCCATTAATTTGTATTATTGTATGTAAGTTATATATCAGAATCCCTTTATTGTCATTCTATGGAAACAAAATAGTGGCATTCAAGACAGAGACACAACACACAGTTAAATATAATTGATCATTTTAGTATTCCCTTGTTTCAGCTGTAGCTTTTATTGATACAATTATTATTTTATTCATGTTTTTCTTTTGCCATGCAGAGTGGTTCAGATAAATCATAGATTTTAAATCGCATTTTAAGTAAGTCAGATGATGGTTTCAAATGCTGCCTTGGTTCAAATTCCTCCTACGTTCTGAATTCATAAAACAATACGAAACCTCTCATTACCAAAAGGTCGCAGCTCATTTACTCTAGCTGTGATTACTTTTCCTACTGGCAACTTTTAATTCACAGTTGATATAACACATTTACAGTATGCCGTGCTATATGTGAGTGTAAATGGACTGCATTTATGTCGCGCTTTTTGTGTATTTTGACCACCGCTTTAAAATGTACTTAACATTCACCCATTCACACACTGATGGCAACCATGCAAGCCACCAACCTGCTCATCGAGAGGAGTTGCCCTATTGATAAATCTTTAAAAAATAGCCGATCTACCGTGTAAGCTCACAATGCATTGATGCATTGCGATCACTAGAATGACATGCCCAAAATGGGGATGTGAAGTTCAAACTGATTAAAATTGGGACACATTGTCAAAAAAAAAGTCAAATAATGGCTGATATATTGGTCGGGCTCTAATATGTATTCATGTGTTTGTTTCACAGGTTTGGTGTATGACTCTCTGATGCAGAAACACCAGTGTATGTGTGGGAACACCAACAGTCACCCAGAGCACGCCGGTCGAATCCAAAGCATCTGGTCTAGGCTGCAGGAGACAGGTCTCCGAGCGCAGTGTGAGGTAGGGGAATGCACAGGGAAAGTGTGGCCTAGCCTATTTTTAGAACCAATAACCGACTTAATCTTGCTCATGTAGGTTTATCGAATAATCGAGAAGCAGATTTTATTTTAATATATTTATTTATTTATTATACTATATCAACAAATAGACATTAAAAAAATCTAAAACATTTACAATTGACTAAATTGAGGCTGGAGCTCGATACACTTACCCCTGTATTATACTTTGTTGTACAATGGTGGCGTACACAAATAGCGAAATTAGCTGATCTACAAGCTGACAACGCGATGTGACGCGTTGTGAGCTTGCAGATCGGCTATTCTCTACATTTCTTTTATAGTCGTTCATTAATCGTAATCGATGCAAAAGCTTGAAATAAATCATGGTATTGATTTGAAGTCATATTGCCCAGCCCTAGTTTGTACCATGGTAAATTAGGGGCCGGGTGGCCCTACTTCACTACAGCATCAATTACAAGTAATACGCTAAGTTCACAAAGATGCAGAGTACAGAGATTGAGCGCCGTCCTGTACTTAGTATATAGTCTGCATGTGTGGGCGTGCATGTGTGTCTTTGTGTACGTCTGTATCTTTGTCTGATTGTGTATTTGCATGTTTGGGCGTACATGTATGTGCGTCAACTTGTGTGTGTGTGTGTGTGTGTGTGTGTGTGTGTTGTGCAGTGTATCCGTGGGAGGAAGGCTACACTAGAGGAGCTGCAGACTGTGCACTCTGAAGCCCACGTCCTTCTGTACGGAACCAACCCTCTACGACAAAAACTAGACTGTAAGAATGCACTCACTCACACACACACACACACACACACACACACACACACACACACACACACACACACACACACACACACACACACACACACACACACACACACACATGCACACTACGGCAGAAACTAGACTAAGAACGCACACACACACACACTCTTTGGCAGAAACTAGATTGTAAGAACGCACGCACACACACCCTCTCCGGCAGAAACTAGACTAGAGCGCGTGCGTGCGCACACACACTGACAGAACATACATCTTGTCATTTATATTACGTCTCCTGGTGAGGTTGTATTATATTATTGATATTATGTTTTATATCGTCGGTAAAGAATTTCAATCCATCAAGTCTATCAAAGCATCTGATCATAAGATTACTGTAACGGTGATGGCATCAAATATCCCTGCTGTTATTCCTTTTATTGTATTTAATTAAATTAAATTAATTTCCAATTTTGGATTTTGTTTCACCAAATCAAAAGTCTCTGTGTAAGGTGCGTTGTTGGAGTAGACACGTACAAATCAAAGAATCGCAAACACCCACACTGTCGGCAATTTCTCAATAAAGAATACATGTAATTACCATGGTCAAGGATCTTCTCTAGGCACTGACTTCACCAAACCAAATGTTTGTGAAAATAAATCAATTAAATAGTGGAAAGATGCAAACACAGAACTGTCAAAGACTGCTCATGTACAGACAAATAGTGTAAAACGAAACACAATACACATTTGAAGATCTGAATGTCAACTGTATGATCAATCTTCAGAGGACAATGGCAAACGTATGATTCCAAATGCCTGTCCATCTATTGAAAGATTGACTTACACAAAATGGTAACGTACACACCATTGTCTACAATTGACCATGAAAACAACCAGGCACAAAATTACAACATATACTTTACATGATCAACTTTGTCAAAAAACAATTACACATACTGTATTACAAACCACACTATAGCCAACGTTAATCTAAAAGAAATTTTCATTTAATCCCTTGGACTTCACACTACTCAGAACCCCCTGTAAACCCACCGGTGGGACTGACATGAATTTACAATTTAAGCAGACGCTCTTATCCAGTGCGAACTAGGATACTAGCTAAACGATAAACCTAGCATCTGTCTAAACAACATGCTGTCTAAATAGCATTCTTAACATTTGTAAGTAACAAAAACATGACAATAAGAAGTAACCAAGATATACATACAGTATGCGTAGTAAGCTAGCATCTATTGAACAATAGTTACAAGAAGGCATACAAGGAGAGAGGAGTGCTAAAAGATGGGGTGGAGTCTGAAGAGACGAATCTTCAGATTTCCTGGAAAAATTGGGAGTGAGTGAGTGCAGTTCTGACCCGCGGACATGATGACAGAAACACCATTCTGACCACCTGCAAATGGCGTGATGACGAATTAATTTTATTTTTCGCCCCCCCCAGGTTCTATCACCCCGATGTTTGTGCGTCTGCCATGCGGAGGGGTTGGGGTAAGTCCTGGTAGTTTGGACCGTCTGCAGTCTGTTAAATTGTTCACTTCCTGTTGGCTACTTCCTCTTCATGTTGGCTACAGCTCAGGATGTGAAAATATTGCATGTGCGTGTCTGACTTTGTCTGTTTTTTTAATGTGTCTGTACTGTAAACGCAATGAATACATTTGTGTCTGTATTTTGTGTGTGTGTGTGTGCGTGTGCGTGTGCGCGCGTGTGTGTGCGTGTGCGTGTGTGTGCATGTGTGTGCGCGTGCGTGCGTCCCAGGTGGACAGTGACACCATCTGGAACGAGGTCCATTCGTCCAGTGCAGCCCGGCTGGCTGTGGGATCTGTAGTGGAGCTGGTCTTCAAGGTGGCGACTGGAGAACTCAAGGTACTGTATGCTCACACACACATACACACACTGTTAGTATGTTCACACACTGTTTGGAATTTATGCATGTCTGTCTTTCTTTCTCTCTCTCTCTCTCTCTGTCTCTCTCTCGCTCTCTCATATATCCTGCTTTACCCTCTGCAATGAGCTAGTGAGATACAAATTATTCTATTGTAAAGGAATGACACACAGAAAAGTCCCGAAGTTTTCATTTAACAAGAAAGACCATTACAGGTCAATTTTTACACTCTCCTAATTATTTTACTGTGCATACTATGTCAATGACTTGTGCTTTTTTATTCAGCACAGTGTCAAAGCGGATTAAAATGCATGCAAAACCTGAAGCCTCAAAATGCCTTAAGCTGTTGAATGTTTAATTTATATTCAGCAGTTTCCAGCCTAATTTTAAACGGCAATTGTGCTAAGGGAATCAATTTCTCTCTCTCTCTCGCTCTCTCTCTCTCTCTCTCTCTCTCTCTCTCTCTCTCTCTCTCTCTCTCTCTCTCTCTCACACACTCTCTCTCTCAGCATCTGCCCCTGTTTTGTTCCTGGTTCTGCTTCCAAAGCAGGTTGTACGGAAGGAAAAAAAAAAAAGGAAAAGTGTTGATACTTTGTCCCAGTTTAGGGTTTGAGACAGGGCGGGGAGAAATGTTTGTCTGTGTTGAATTCTGCTGTGATTTACATAAACGTACTTAAAGTCTTTCTAAATCGTCTTCCTGCAGAAACATACTCTTAGACAAAATAACACATTTTATTTGATCCCATAGGCTATATATTTTACAAAACCATAATGTCTTCTTTGTAATATCAGGACTACACTACTTAGTCTAGCATTCTGATTTAACAGGGCGGCGGTTTCATGTGTTTTTCAGAATGGTTTCGCTGTGGTTCGACCTCCTGGACATCATGCTGAAGAAAGCACTCCCATGTAAGGATGCAGCCCGCAGACATAAACACATACCAACACTGGAATGAAATAACATGACTCATCCTACTTACTTGCACCTGTACTGGCTGCCTTTGTTCCCACACACATTTCTGTATTTTACTTTAAATAGGGAAATATTTTGTGTATATACTCTATATATATATATGCATGTGTGTGTGTGTGTGTGTGTGTGTGTGTGTGTGCTTGTTTTTGGGACAGTGTTTTGTTTTATTTAGACAGCTGTTGCAGCCAGATTAGGCTACCAAAGAAGACACAAGCATCTCATTTTTACAATGACTTTATCCATGTTGTCACGCTCGCAAGACCAAGCTTTTCAATTATCAGTGTGCGTTCTGAGAGTGTATTTCCGACTCCAAGGTGGCACTTGGGGCCAGTCAGATTCCGGCCACCCCCTGGACACACCACTGATCATGTCTTCAACATTGAAATTGGTCTTTTTAGTTCTGCCTGGCTTATACTGTAGACTGGAGCAGATAGCCCAAAATGGAGGCACATTGCTGATCGAGAACACAGTCATAATGGAGTATAAAGTCAGCTTGAGGCCTTTCTTATCTGTCTTGTTTTCTTTCCAGGGGTTTCTGTTACTTCAACTCGGTGGCCATCGCAGCCAAAGTCCTCCAGCAGAGACTGAATGTCAACAGGATCCTCATCGTAGACTGGGTCAGTCTCCGACCCAGAAGACAACAGCATAGTCTGACTTGTGACTAGTTCAATTTAGCCTAGTCTAGTCTTGATTTGGTTAGGCTTTATTATTGGGTAGAAATGTAGTCTTGGTTTTAGAACCTTGCAGAATTAAAGGTGAGCTGAGCAATTTTACTCAAATTTTATCCCTGCATCCTAAAACAGCCATTCTTGGACACTATGCTGACACCTGTTGGGTGCAGTTGACACTTCTGTTATGGCAAGTTTAGGCCAAATAATACTGTCAGTGTAGAAAGTACGCTTTCTGCCATAATTGTATGCGTGCCTGAGAGGTTTAGTAAAGGGATCTGTCACTACCTGCTGTATTATAATGTATTATGTGACAATAAAGGACTTGAACTTTAAGTGATGTTCGTTGGCAGGATTTTTAAGTGGTATGCAAGCAGGACAAAATAAAAATCTGAATAACAAAAAGACTTCTCAAATCTATGCTAAAAGAATGTATTTAGCATCCGAGACGGTCTTCAGAGAATAACAAGAATGCACAGAAATAGAAAAGTTAGAGTTAACTAGGACAGTAGACTTCTTCCCACATTGGCCTCCTGCCATGCTACCAGTCCTTCAGTTGTCTGGAAGAAGGTCATTAGATTATGCCTGCAGAACATGGCGGTGAATATGGTTGGCTTTTGTCGGGGCAGGGGGGGGGTTGATTGATTTTATTGATCAACCCCAATTGACTCTAAAAATGTCTTTACCTTTTCTTGCTTCTATAATGTTGTGTACTGTTTGGACAGAGACTGAGGATTCAACGTGCCAATCGTGTTCTGTGCTCTTTACCCCTTAGGATGTTCACCATGGCAACGGTACCCAGCAAGCCTTCTACGACGACCCCAATGTCCTTTACATGTCCATCCATCGTTATGACGACGGCAACTTCTTCCCTGGCAGCGGTGCCCCAGATGAGGTGTGTGTGTGTGTGTGTGTGTGTGTGTGTGTGTGTGTGTGTGTGTGTGTGTGTGTGTGTGTGTGTGTGTGTGTGTGTGTGTGTGTGTGTGTGTGTGTGTGTGTGTGTGTGTGTGTGTGTGTGTGTGTGTGTGTGTGTGTGTGTGTGTGTGTGTGTGTGTGTGCGCGCGCACTGTACATTCTGGTTTGACTGGAGTCACAGTATTGCTGCAGTTTTGGGCAGTACCGTAGCTATAAGTATCTAAGTTACTAGTTTCACTACATTTCACAGTAGCCTGTGGGTATTGTGTAGCTGTTGCATGTAATGGCTGGTTAGCTTAAAAAAATAATTTGTAGCTTTTACAGTCATATTCAATCATTCAATGTCATAACATGTCCTCAGCCACATTACCAACTGCATTAGGGACAAAGTAGCTTCATCTTAACTACCTTTACTAAGTAATTTATAGTGTAGCTAGCTACTTATTTTGAAAGAGAGATTTTAGTGTAGCTCAGTTACTTTTTATGAAGAGTAACACCTTAGCCAGCTTTTTTTTTTCAACTAGCTTGCCCAACCCTGGGACTGGGTGTGTGTTGCGTAGTCGGTTCACTCATGCACACGCACGTACTTCTCCTTTGCAGGTGGGCAGCGGGCCTGGAGTGGGGTTCAACGTCAACGTAGCCTTCACTGGCGGTCTCGAACCTCCCATGGGAGACGTAGAGTACTTGGCAGCCTTCAGGTAGTGTACACACACACACACACACACACACACACACTTAATCTGATTGTGGTTTTACCTATGTGTTCGAGATGATAAAGTTAATTCTGAAATTGGAAAGCATTATATGTTATACATTGAAGAGTTGCGATTACTGAAAGAAAATAACAGTTTAGCCCCAATTCATTCATCTACTAATCTAAAACAGTAATAGACAGATTAATAGATTATAATTCCGCTGCACATAGCTAAACAAAGACCAAAATCTCTGTCTCCAGTTAACCCTCCACCCTCTCTCTCCATCAGGTCAGTGGTTATGCCCATCGCTAATGAGTTTGCCCCAGACGTGGTGCTGGTGTCATCAGGCTTTGACGCTGTGGAAGGCCACCCTTCTCCACTAGGGGGCTACACTCTCACATCCAAATGTACGTAGCATAACATACTGTGGTTCTCTTGTACCAGGCGATTGCTTTGACACAGAATGTTATAAAACCTAACAAATTAATCTTTTAAAATGTTTTTCTTTTGTTTTCTTTTATATATTTTTTTCTAAATGGAAGAATTGGAGGCAAAAAAAATATTAATTCACTTTTTAATCTGTGCATTAGACATCTCTTTCTTACAATGTTCCTGGTGATTGTATGTTTATTGCCTTGAAAAGGACAATATTATAAACCCAATGGGACTTTATTGGTAAGGTTTTTATTTTTTTTACCACAATATAACACTTGACTGGAGTCCCTGAGGGCTCTATACTACACCCCCTCCAGTTTTTGTAGTACACAAAATATCTTGTGTGTGCATCTGCTATTTTCACTGAATGTCTGCCCCAGAATAGGGACGCTAGCTAGAGTTCAAGTGGTTTCAAAATCTGTAAGGCAGTAAATGTAATTCAGCTGTCACTTATATGCTTTCCTCTCAACTTTTCTTTGTTCACTTCCCCTCTCTGTCTCTCTGTCTCTCTGTCTCTCTCTCTCTCTCTCTCTCTCTCTCTCTCTCTCTCTCTCTCTCTCTCTCTCTCTCTCTCTCTCTCTCTCTCTCTCTCTCTCTCTCTCTCTCTCTCTCTCTCTCTCTCTCGCTCTCTCTCTGCTGTCCAGGTTTCGGCTATCTGACCAGGCAGCTGATGACCCTGGCCGGGGGCAGGGTGGTGCTAGCGCTGGAGGGGGGTCATGACCTGACGGCCATCTGTGATGCCTCAGAGGCCTGCGTGGCTGCCTTGCTGGGCCAGGAGGTGAGGGGAGGGGTCGCGACTGTGTTTTTGTCACATTCATTCGTGTTTTTGTTTTTGTCACATTCCTGAAAGAAGAGTCCAGAAATGATGAGAGTATTTGATGAATTGAGGAAAATAGCTTAAGAACAGCAAAAGTATATTTAAATCTATTTATAACCTCCAACACCTGTATTACACTTTGTTTTGGAGTTTATAAATGATTCTTGATATAGTTTTGCTGTTGTCAACCTGAGTTGAATTAATTAACCTTAGTTAAGGTTAAGTTTGTTTAAGTTTAGGCATGGCTTTGGAGTGATTAGGATATTTCCATCCTATCTGGGGTGGCCATCTAGTAAGTAGTAAAGTACTGAGGGGAGGACAAGGGTTACAAAGCAATTTAACACTAGACAAAATTCCAACAAAACATCAATAATTCAATTTAAAAAAAGGTTTAAATTTTAATAAAAAAATGATATGTGTTAGTTAGAAATTGACCCCTGCTGTCTGTCTGTCTGTCTGTCTGTCTGTTTTCACAGCTGGAACCACTGCCAAAGTCCATACTGGAGCAGAGGCCCAACCCCAACGCTGTTGCATCTCTGGAGAAGGTTTTAGAGACTCACAGTGAGTTGAGGTGTCAGTATAGAGTCCAGCTAGTCATCATCAGTGTCTGACAACTTTGCCAAGCACAGCAACAAAATGTACCATCATTCTTAATTTTCCCACCTCGGTTGCCACTGATAGGATCACAGAAGCAGGGATTTTTTTCTCGTTTAAATGCGGAAGATGGTGTGGCACATAGGGGCCCAGTTGTCTAGAACAGTGGTTCTCAAACTATTTAATTTCAAGGACCCCCATAACTCTCGAGTTACAGGCCTGTAAGGGTCCCTGAGGGTCCCTGGACCCCACTTTGAGAACCACTGGTCTAGAAGAAGATCTGTCTGTCTGTCTATCTGTCTGTCTGTCTACGGCTAATCTCGCAAATCGCTCGACCAATCGGCGGCACATTGCTTGGTGCATCCTGTCAGTGGACCTAGGAAGTAAATCCCTGAATATTAGGCTTAGAGTATTATATGTAAAATATAATATTTTCTCGCAGTTTGTGAACTCATAATCTCAGATCCACCGTCCCTCCATATTTGGGCAAGACTGACTGTCAGATCCACAGGGAAGCCACGTTGTTATTGCCTTTGTCTTCCATTTTTTGGGACATGACTCATTTTCTCCTCTGATTTCTCTCTGATCTTATCCGTCTCTCAACCTCTCCCGTCTTGTCCTCCTCTCCTCCATCCTCTCCCTCCTCCTTTCTGTGCCTTTGCTTGTCTCCCCCCCCCCCCTCCTCCCAGGTAAGTACTGGTGCTCGGTGCAGCTCTCGTTACCGCGGCTGGGCCTGTCCCTGCTGGAGGCCAAGAGAGGAGACTCAGAGGAGGCTGAGGCGGTCAGCGCCATGGCCTTGCTGTCCGTGGCCAACTCAAATGCCATGGACCAGAGGTAGGTGTCCCACCGCAATGTGTGTAACTATATATCTATAGTACATGAGATCCATTCCATAGTCAGGGCAAATAAGGGCTTAACCACTTGAGCTCCAGCATCCATAATCTGGAGGAGACTGGAGGCAAAAGTACAGAGCCAACGCAGGTCCATTTGACTAAGTCTAGGAGGGCTTAAGTGGTTAAATTAGAAATGTGGCTCCCGTTCCCGACGACCTTTGCTGCGTGTCACCCGCCCCCCCCCCCCCCCCATCTCTCTCCCCATTTCCTGTCAGCCTACTTTCCCTATCCCTCTCTAAAATAAAGCCATAAAAAGCCCCCAAAAAAAGATATTTTTTAAAAAGGAGAAAAAAAAGAATATGGTAGTGGGTGGCGATAGTAATCTAGACGGCTAAAGCCCACTACAGTGACACAGAGAACAGTATTGTGGATGTTATAGATCTGGCCGCCACCCCTAAGTATTACTAATAATCTAACATCAAGTTTCAAACCAGCAAAGTATTCCTTCAGGCCACATATTACAATTTACAATTAAGGCATTTAGCAGCAGATGCTCTTATCCAGAGCAACTTACAAAGTGCAAGATCGGAGTAAATGGCAGGAACCCTAGTCAACAAATGACAGGGTAAATGGTCACGTTAATAGAGTGCAAAGAAAGACAATGAAGTGCTACAAAGTAACTAGGATACCAGGTCAACATCAAGCATCAAGCTAGCATCTGCACAGCTTGGGAGCCAGGAGGGAGAAGAGCTGTCTTTGACTCTTGGAGCGATAGCTGTGTTCTAAGCAACAGATGTCCCACGTTAGCTTGTTAAATATTATTGTTTTAATGAGTTGAGTCAACAGGTTTCACCTCCCAAATGGTGGGTGTCTTGTTTAGGACTGAGACTCTTCATATGTCTGTGTGTCTCTCTAATGTTTCCCCCTAGGCCAGACGATGAACCCATGGAGGAGGAGGAACCACTGTAACGGAGGGAAGCATTAAGGTGTCGCGCTGTGTCACCGTTCAACTTCTCTCCGGAGAACGCCTCTTTGATCTGCGAAGAGTCTCCACTGACCCCTTCATTTAGTCCCCCTAACCCCACTCACCGCGTCAGTCATCTTGATTGGCGGGCCCCTCGGCCAAGCGAGGGAGAGGGGGTGGGCTCAGCCTCGTAGTAGGGAGCCAATCAGGAGACAGAGGACTGAAACTGGGGGTTAAACATATAATAAAAGCTCAGTGTTGCGTAGCGACACTCGCTCAGAGACATAACATTTTCTGCCAGCCTTCGCCCCATCCGCCCCCTTCCCACACAAACACACACACACACACACACACAACCACACACACACACACACACACACACCCGTCCCCACAAGTTAGTCCAAGGCGGCAGCGGCTGGCAAAGGGAGCACGTATGAAGGTCGCAGATGTGGCTTGTATGAAGCGGGGGAGGGGTGAGTTGTGGGTCTTGTCGCAGGAAAAGGTGCGAACGCGCTTCCTGCGCAGAAAAATACGGTGCTTTTACATCACTGCCCTCTTAACCACGTATGGACACTGGAGGGTAGTGGACACATGCCGCCCGCCCCCCCTCCCTGGCTGTCAGTCACAGCTCATGGGTGGGGGACGCAGGGGCGGGTATTCCTTTCACTATTTTCTCAACTACTTTTTCCTTACAAAAACAAGGGCATCTCCGAAATGGAGAGAAAAACGTTCACATTTTAGAGGATACTTTCACTGTGGACTTTGATCGGCCGAAGCTGGCCGTACCGTCGGCTTTTACAAAGATTTGAAGATCGGGCGGGGGAGGCCGTCGTCTCATTGGACCAGCCTGTAGTCGCAGGACAGAGGGTCGACAGAATGAGAGGAGTGCCTTTGGCGAGGATCCGCTGGATTTTTAGGATTGTTCAGGAAAAAGAAGATTGCCTTAAGCTAAAAAATAAAATGTCTCTCTCGCTATGGGAACTAAGTGAGAGAGAGAGTGTGTGAGAGAGAGACGGATAGTTTCCGGTCCTTGAGGATAGAATGATGAAAATAAAGCAAAACAATCTTTCCGCATGTTTACTTGGAACGTGACGCAGACAACATTTATGTCTGTCACAGCCTCTCTTGAAGCGTTACTTTACTTTTGGATGGATCTATTTTTCTGTGTAAAAAAATGCTTTGAAAAGGTAGTTGCCAGCTTCAGTAGAAAAAACAATAAGTGAGCAAACATGGAGATATTCACCATTGAATTAGATTGAACACTGTCAAAGGTCTAGCCTTTTATGTAGCTTCCCTTTAACCTAAGTCATTGCTTTGTAAACCACATAAGGCATGCATTTCGGCAGAGACCAGGTTTTTCTTTTTTTTAAGATTCGAATGTTATCCCAAAAGAAGGAAGAATTCCAAGCCGGAGAAGCCAAAGCATGAGTTTGAATAATAGTCCTTTTTACACCACTACCTGGCAAAGTTGTCAAGCATTTCTAGTTTGAATTAAGGTTCTTAATACCAAGTAACACTGTTTTGCTAATTTAATTATTCACAGTGTCATGGAGTGGTCCTTTCTTTAAGTAGGCTGATGGACCTGCTATGCTTGGCCAGTTGACGTCTACCTTGGCTACTGGGCTCTGTCATGCTTGGCCAGTTGGCAACTACCTTGGCTACTGGGCTCAACATCAGTCGTGTATATTGAATTGAATATATTTTGAAGGGCAATAATTGAGTATTGCCTGTTTGTACCTACATGTATGATTTCCACATCCAAGTTGTCAGTTTTACTATATCAAAGTATTTGGTATGTGTATGTCCACTTTTTATTTTTGATGTATAAGATTATTTTTCTAACTTTTTCATCCATAGTTTTTGTTCGTTTTTTTATCCATTTGTTGTTTTTTCTGGATAGCTATAGGGTCGCCATTCACATACTGAATATGATTGTTACTTGTTACAAGATGATTTTCTGTCTTTCTCTCTGTCTTTCTTTACGTGTCTTTCACTTCTTTCTTTCTTTCTTTCTTTCTTTCTTTCTCTCTCTCTCTCCTATCTCTTTGTTCTTTCTTTCTTGTATTTATCAGAAACAAGGAGCAACTTCTTCGACTTTGTCGGCCCGTCTGCAATTCCATCAATTGTGTATTTATAACTTGTACTGTTTATAGGAGATTTGTATATGGAAAAATCTATAAATGTATTCTAAGTAATGACAGCTATGACGTTGTGAACGAAAACAGTATGGCGCGTGATATTACTCAGTTTGAAAAGCAGCATTTTAAACTCTTCTTTGACTGCACTGTTTTTAAAGTCTCCCCAACTGAAACACGATCACGCAGCATTAACCTGGCACTGCAGTTGAACTTTTAACACCTCTGGAAACAGCTGACAACTTGGTTTCATAAAGCCTGATTTATTTTTTGTTGTGCCTGGGTGTCACGCAGCGAAAATAGCCGATTTGCAAGCTCACAGCTGATCAGCTGTAGCACAGCTGTGATCTTGTACATCAGCTATTTTCGGTTTGCAACACTGGCGTTCAAACTAAGTGCAACTCAGGCTTAAATGATGCATTTCCTGTAGTGGTGCATGGATGACACACACATGCCTTTGAACTGTGATTTGAACTGTGGCACGTCCAAAAAGAAAATAATAATAATGATTTGGTGGCTATTTTATGTAGCTCAATTTTACTCAGCAGGAGAGGAGAGGGTGGGGACTTCATGTTAAGTGATGTTACCTTTTCAACATGAATGTTGTTCGACAAAAGATGTGTATTTTCAACTGAACAAAGTGAAAAGATTTTTGGAGACAAACATTTATCGAAAGGATCGTCCAACAAAGTATGAATTAACATTTAGATATTGAGATACAATCAAATTGAAGTGTTATTTTTACCCAACTTTCATCAGATGGGTAAGAATTCTCTTTGCACTGGTATTGTACAAGTACAGTATCATCATTGTCTCCATCTTCCCTTCTCCAGCATTGAATTTAGCCTGGTTATAATTGTCAATATTCTGTAACAATCATTTTGTAGCCGAGGCTACAAATCAGCCTGAATGATTCCCTCCACCGGCCTACTACTTTTTAAAAACACTTAATGATGACCATTGTCTTTATTTACAATGTTGCTCATTGCTCATTTTATGTTATAATTTCACTAAGACTTTTAAATGTTTGGGATTCATTTGTTATTTTTCCATGGTTCACAAAACATTCCACTTGTTTTATTGTTTGATTTGGCTCGTAATGTTTTTGTTTTGTTTTAAAATCTTGAATTCAAGGTTTAGCAATTGATCTCAAGTGTACAATTTTTCCTGACATTTCTTTATTTCTTTCGCTGTCTACTCGCGCCAACTCTAACTCTTTGCATGGTTTGTGAGTCAGCATGCCTGTTTGTCTATGTAACAAACTGTATTTGCACAATAGAAGAAAACACTGGAGGACCCCCCCCCCCCTAAACCCCCCTCAGGTCCTCCCATGGCATCAGAATACCGAGTGGGACTGTCTCTCCCTCGTCGGTGTACAAACAATTCAAAAGACTTTGTCCAAACGACTCCACTGACAAATGATTTGATATTGCTCTTCTCGATTATTGTTTCCGATGATTTTTTAACACGGTTCAGCACTTACAAGCTATGTGGACGTGAGACTGTATTTAAGAGGAACACACTCAGCCAAACGTCTGATATATTTTACACCTTAAAAGACTCTCAACTCTCCCAAAGAATGTTCTTCTTTCTAAGAATTGTGTTCTATCGCGGTATAGAGAAACAATGGTTATTGATTTGAGAAAAAAGGTTTGGAAAAGGGCACCTTCATGTGATTGTCATACCCACCATGGCCAGTTATGTATACACTCAGTGGCCACTTTATTACGTACACCTACCTAGTAAGATGTAAAATGGCGTCAAGGTTCTACGAGAGATGCCCTTCTGCTCACCACAGTTGTTGTTATGTGTCCTGTGGCCTTTCTGTTAGTTTGAATAAGTCTGGCCATTCCCCTCCACCTCTCTTATTAACCAGGTGTTTTCACCCACCGTACTATTCAAGCTCTCTAGAGCAGGGGTCTTTAACAGGGGGTCCGGGACCCCTAGGGGGTCCTCAGAGATACTGCAGGGGGGCCACCAAATCTTTGTGTGATAGGGACTTTAGTTTTGTATTTTTACATTTACCACTTGAACCCTTGCATCCCTATTCTGGGGGGAATATTGGCCGAAAATAGACGATTTACAAGCTCACAACACGTCTGCGACGCGTTGTGAACTTTTAGATCGGCTATTTTCTGCGAATTGGCTTGGTGTACAGGGGGAAAAAAAGCAGACCAAGTACGGAGCGAAAGGTGAAGTTTACAAAGTATTGAGGGTTAAAGTGGTTAAATGTCTGAATTTGAAACACACATTTAACATGCATCCAATATGTAGTGGGGGTCCCTGCTTCATCTCTCTCTCAGCTAAGGGGTCCTTGGACTGAAAAACGTTGAAGACCCCTTCTCTAGAGTCTAGACACTGTAGTGTGCGAAAATGGCAAGGAAGGTGGCTGTTTCTGAGATGCTGGAATCACTACAACAAAGTAGTTTAGATTGCGCGTCTTACCCGTTTAAATGTTTAGCCGAACAATAACTGAACCATGGAGGAGCAGGCTATTTGTTTTAGCGAGCAGGTGTACTGTACCTAATGAAATGGCCACTGACTGTATAGATATATATATATAGATATATATATATATGTAACCACTGTGGCTCAAGAGCAATTCTTGGTTTACATGTAAATGGAAAAAGAATATGTTATTTTTTGTTGTTGTTTGTCTCTCTATTGATGAAAAATGATTTTTTTTCTTTTTTTTGGGACCTACGCTTT
The DNA here is from genome assembly GCF_963280865.1 of Gymnoscopelus braueri. Lineage (NCBI taxonomy): Eukaryota > Metazoa > Chordata > Actinopteri > Myctophiformes > Myctophidae > Gymnoscopelus > Gymnoscopelus braueri. Next base: position 26,628,478 of record NC_137626.1, on the reverse strand, counting down.
GGACATTTCATCTCTGACATCATCCATAAAATATATTTCAGAAAATTACAAGCATAACTGGCTGCCTTATTTTGACTTTCCTCTGTTTGTCCCATGGGACACTTGCAACATTGGAACTAAATATTGTCACGGGGTAAAACGTGATCGATATTGTGGGGGGTGGTGGTGGTGGTGGGGGTCACACGTTTCCAACCGCTTTGGAAATGTCCCGCATCCCTAATTGGATTGCTTGGGATCAGGAGCTGTCTCGACCTTGGGTAAAATCAATTAGGCAAATACACTTAAAACCAACATTATCTTATCATCTGAGACTTTTGTCTTTTTGACATGGTGGTCACATCAATTGTGGTGAATCATTCTTGTATTATTATCCACTGTGGACTTGGTTTGTCTTGCTTTAATCATCTGAGCTCAATGATTTCTCAAAGTCCATCTTAGAGTTGCCAGGTGTAATTAATCAATACTGCTGGCTGAGCTAGAATCACTAGAAAGTTGATAAATAAAAGCAGGTGTCCCATCTAAGTCCATCCAGGAGAGACAGCTGCTTGGTTTGTCCTTATCTTTTATTTTGTATCCAGTAAAACATATAAACCTGTGTTTCTGTTTAATAATCCCTATACTTAGATGACCAGGGCCCCCCAGGGGTCTATATTTGGTCCCGTCCTTTTTTCCCTCTATACCAAATCTCTTCACCCTAGAATAGGGACCCAAGGGTTCATTTGGCTAAAACCATTTCTGTGATGTACCGCGCAAAGCAAGGTAAGAAGAGAACTGTCCGATTGTGATTGCTTAACCTCTTACTTGTACACTCTTTTTTCAATCTACACCAAATGTCTTTGCCAAAAAGGGCTGATCTATAAGCTCACAACGCGTTGCAATGCAGGCGTTGTAGATCTGCTATTTTTGGCCAATGTAACCTACAGGATATAGATGCTGAGGTTAATAGATAATGTACCAATAGAGAAGTCTACGGGCAATCAGTTTACTTTGAGTGCAATGATGGGTGGGTAGGTGATCTATAACTGAACCACCATGGTAAGGAGTGTCCTCAATGTGTAGTAAGAAAGTGGCAACAATTAAATTGTGAATTGAAATATTAGTTTAAAGTAAACTGGATCTCCAACTCTCTTAACTGCCCAGTAGCACATGACAACAGTGATGTACTGTATATAGTGAGTGTGTCTTAAGAATTGACAGGGGCGTTGGAGACTGGGATGAAACCAGGGACATGAGGTCTCAGCTGACTACACTAATCTAATTTCTAGGTCCCAGATCACACACGTGTGTGCATGTGCTGGATTATATATATATATATATATATATATATATATATATATATATATATATATATATATATATATATATATATATATGTATATGTATATGTATATATATATGTATATGTATATGTATATGTATATATGTATATATGTATATATGTGTATATATATGTATATATGTATATAAAGAACAGAGTTCAATGATAGGGGGGAATAAATGAACTCAAATAATTTATTCAAATATTTATTATGGACCTCTGCTCTGCCACTGACCTAATGCCTGCAGTCTGTCTATATGAACCACTTGTAATCAGGCAGTGGGGCTCAGCTTGTTACATTGTATCATCATACATATTACATTGTATCATTGTCATTGGCCGAACGTGATTTGGTGGTTCCCAACTTCCCATAGCCTGGAGGGATGATTGCGTTGCTAGTTGTCACTTGTAAGAGGAGACAGACAACAAGACAGATTGACAGAGTAGCCTAGTAGTCTCCATATGATGGACCTTAAGTACCGTAAATGTAAAACAATCCTTGTTTTGAAAATATTAATTAGGGTTTTCTTCATATTTTATCAAGAGCTCAAGTGGATGACATGGAATAGGGCATAAATACTGTTTTTGCGAACGCGGAAGGAGGCGCCTCCGCCCAAGTGGAGCTTACTATGCGTGCTTGGGTTGTGTGTGTGTGTCTCTGTCCGTGTGTGTCTCTGTGTTCACGCTCTCATTGGCTCGCGCCCCCATGTGACTCACTTGCATGCACTGCCTGTAAGCAGCCGCCAGAGTGCGCCAGAGTGCACCACCAGGAATGTAGACGATGCTCTGATTAAAATACATGCCTAAACCAACACATTTCATAAACTCTTCTGGCGGCCCTGTTCTCACTAATTTCACTGTACCACCCACTTCTCTACAATTGCTCATTCCTTTCTATTCTTCTTACTGTTATTTTCGAGCTGCGTTCGCTTCCAGCGTTCGCGCGTCTTACTTGTATATAAACTTCGGTGATGGGACTTTCCATTTGTTTTCATTTATATAATTTGAAACCGGTGATTTTTTTATTCAATCTTGTAAATGTACATTATTAGATTAATTAAAGTCACTGTCCATGTCGACAGAGTGATGCTGTCGCCCATGGCAACTGTGAACCGTCCCTAGGGTATGGGACCTAGACTAATTTCCTTGGTGCTCGTCAAAAGCTTCCTTGGTGCTAGAGTTAAAAATAAGGGTGCTCGTCCAATGCGAAAGTGGTACTTCCGCTTCAGCGCGCGCACACACAGCCCCGTTCTATTTCCAGCGTTGCCATGTCGGCTTATTATAAGCGACTTTGGGCTTCTTTTTCTGTAAAGTTGCTTGTAAAAAATGGTTAGTTGCGGGTTGCAGTTTTTTGGGCTTGTTTCTAACGTGTACTTGCTTATCTAGGCTTGTTTCCAAATGTTTTAATTATTTTATAAACCAGTGGTTCTCAAATATTTTCATAAATGTTTTGTGCCAGGGAGCATTTGTGTTGTTAGAATGTTTCAAAATATTCCAAATATTCCACATTCTTTTTTTTATACAAGCTTTGTAGATTTTTTCAAATAGCCAACGTATGTAGGTTTAAAGAGCTCAAGGCCCTAGTTGTGCTTTTGGGCTTGTTTTCCTAGACTTGGTTGCTTGTTTCTCTCGGAAAATATGGCAACGCCGTCTCTTTCCTTCCAGTGTATGCTCTCTCGTCCGGCGTGGTGCACAACAACCTGATCCTGCCATGCACAGCACACAGCAATAGCACGCAATCTCTGTCAACATTAACCCTACCCGGGGGGGAAACATTTCCTATTGTAACATTTTTAATCTTATTTTTTTTTTATTCTTTTATAGCTCAGTTTGCACAGTTTACTTTTATTTTCGGACATAATGCCCAACATCGTCCTTTTCAGCGGGAGCTCCCATCACGACCTGTCACAGAAGGTGGCCGATCGCCTCGGTCTGGACCTGGGCAAAGTCATCACCAAGAAGTTCAGCAACCAGGAGACATGGTGAATAAACATTTACACGTGAAATCAACGTTTTGTCTATGTGTGATTTTGAGCAGTATGGGTGAACCTTACAGGTATATCTCTTGATTAGCTGGCCTGGCTGGTAGCTAGCAGCAGGTTGCGCTGAATTCCAAAACGCTCGCCCCAAAACACAGTCGCCCGGGGGCAAACCTCGGAACGGTCGCCACCTGGTATTCCTAAACCTAACCTTATTCCTTTAACGTAGCTGTAGAATACAACTCTCGTAGACGTATTTATGATTCTGACGTTTTCAATCTACGAGAGTTGTAGGGTTCACCCCCCATTGACACAGGGACTTTCAGCACTATACCCCGTAGACACTCCAAACATGTACAAATTGAAAATAAAGGTGCTTACCCCCACGCCCCGAATGTTAACTCTCGCTACGGGGTAGTAGTTTAATGTAATAATCCATATCTTTCAATAAATAAATGTTTTAATAACGTCTGTGGCCCAACGCCATTTTTTCACCCTCGTTTACTTCCTGTTTACATTGAGTGTAATTCCGGGTTTCACCAGATGGGCGCGTCACTACCGCCCATTGGGAACTTCCGACAGAATCGGCCACAGACGGCATTAAAACACTTCTTTATTGAAAGATATGGACTATTACATTAAACTACTACCCCGTAGCGAGAGTTAACATTTGGGGCGTGGGGGTAAGCACCTTATTTTCAATTTGTACACGTTTGGAGGGTCTCGGGGTATAGTGCTGAAAGTCCCTGTGTCCATGGGGGGTGAACCCTACAACTCTCGTAGATTGAAAACGTCAGAATCATAAATACGTCTACGAGAGTTGTATTCCTACAGCTACCTTTAACGTAACCTCAGTTAATTACGCAGCCTAAACTTAACCTTATTCGTAAACGTAACCTCAGTAAACTATGCCTAAATGTAACCTTATCCTCAGTAAAAACAAAAAAAGAACCGCTGTGGCGAGCGTTCCGCGAAAAAAAGAAATGAGGCGAGGGTGTTTTGGGGCGAGCATTCTGGTTACCGGTTTCGTTGATGTTGATAGTAGTATGTATCACATGTGCGTAAGTTAGCTGGGAAGCTAACAATAGTTAGCTTGCTGTGTGTGTGTGAGGTAACAGTGACTTGATGTACAACTGGTTTTTCCACCTCCTTATAGTGACGTTTGTGAGGCAGCTGCCGAAACCATTATGTGTGCCGATAATAAGGCATGGTTAATATGGTCAACTTAAACTCGTATTTCTTTTCTTATTACTACTAGAGATGTTGTGATGGGAAAGGCAGACCTCGCCGAACGACTATTGTTTGCAGCGTTTTGTATGCATCGCTGCTGGTGGAGTCAGTGCCATTTGGCGTCCCCAGGATAAAAACTGAAGTGCCTTTTGGCTTGCTCGTAACACGTGACTCAACTGGCCACATGTAAACACACGGGGCTGGACGCTGATAACTATATGGCAGGCTGGCTGATGCAATAAATATGCAGTGACAGTGACAACAGTGTGACCCAGAAATGACAGTAAACAGTGCCATATTCCTGTATGCCTTGCCATTTATCTGCATCAAGTGGCCACTAGACGTTACAGATAGTCGTTGCTGCCTCAGGTATGAGAGATATTAAAAAGCCTTTGACTGTACAAGTCTTATGATTGGTCTGTACAAGTCTTACCCGACCAATCAGTCCCCGACTGCTGTGAGCGCGCCCCCTCCCCTGACCAATAAGATGGTTAGGTTATAACCAGGTTAATTTGTTAGACTTTGTTGTGCAATGATAATGACAATGGTATTGATAGAGTGACAGAGGCCATACGGGGTCACACTCACAAAGGGGCTTTTAAACCCCCCAAATGGTAATGTTTTAGGTGTAAGATTAAAATGGTCAAATGTAGGCATGGATTTGGTGTGTTTAAGGCCGGGTTAAGGGTCCGGGATGTGTTCACCAATCCCACTTACTTTGCCAATGCCATCTGACAGCTTTTAAGCTTAGACTGCCATCATATCACATGAGCTCAATTTGTCCGAATTTCCAAAGCAGCAAGTCTGTGATTAGGTCAATCAGTACTGGCATGCTGCTAGCCAGAGCAGTGCAACAGGGTTATCAACTTATCATCACGTTTGTAACCTTTAGTACAGATATTACCTGGCCTTGAGCGGTGGCTAGGCCTAGACTTTTGAACGAAGTTTGAACGTGATGACCTGCTTACCTTTGTCCAAAAAAAGATGTCACATTGTTTTGGAAGTTTCAAGTGACTTGTGCATTGTTGTACTAAACCTATTATGTGTTCTATTTCTTGCATGCCAGAGAATTTTAAGTTCTTTGTGATATTTCCTTGTAGTAACCTGGTATTCATGGTGGAAAATGACCACAACTTCAAGCCATCATCCAAAAAGTAGTGAGTTTTTAACTGTGGCTGGTAAAACTTAAAATGTGGTAAAATGTATTGACTGGGGCATGTATGTAACCAGCAATTATTATTATATTATTATTATTGCTATACCAATAACCTCTAATTGTGTCTGGAGAAAATGTAAGCAGCCAAGCTGGTGAATTTTGTGATAAGCTGTTTGCTTTATAAAAAACTTCACCAATAATCCCCGAACAGGATTTAGCCTTTTCAGGGAAAAGCTTCATGAGGCGACATCTGTGCCTCATGAAGAACCAGGGAAAACGTAGCCTACATTAGTTGCGGGGAGGCCAACCTTTCCAAGGACACAAGTGTTATTTTATTTGACTCCCTAACTGAAAAGGAGGCATGCACAGCTTTCTAATCACCATTTCTTTCTCACAACTTGACACAGATTTTGTTTGGTTGTCTTGCTGAGGTCAAGGACCAGTTGAAGGGGCGTGGATTACTTATTCCTTCTTGCACGTTTGCACAGACATAATGTCCTCACGTAAACCAAAGTAGTGTTTCGACAGACTAAGACACTTAAGCCTGATTTATACTTTGCTGTGCATCGTGTCTCACACAGAAAATAGCTGATCTACAAGGTCAATGCACTGCAGGGTGTTGTGAGCTTGTAGATCTGCGAGACACTGGCAGTCCACCATGCAACCAAGTATATAAATCAGGCGTTTGGCTATTGTTGTGATTTCAAGGGGACCCTCGGTCTGGTCCAAACAGTACTGGGTGGTGTGTGACAATTCAGTTGAAGTACCCCTCTGTGTAAGCGATGGGCCCGTGGAGAGCAAGATGACACGTAGGCAGTATCACGCGACAGGTTCACAAGTTTATTACACACAATGAAATGCATATATATAGGGCAGGACACATGACGTGACCAGAAGCTATGAGATGTAGAGAGAACAGAACGTCATAGGATCAGAGTAAGTAGACAGTAGACCTTACTTTAGACAGCTGCATCTCGTATCAATAATGAACATGATGTATTAGGACAACAACAAGATGTAAGTCGTATCAAGTGCATAGGCATTAGATTGCCATGGAATAATCATAACAGCAATATTGTTTGGCTTGCAGTAAAATGTGTTTGAGTAATATATAATGTTTTCTATTAGACAACAGTTTTTTGTGGGTTGCAGATATGACCGTTTCCCCTTAAGGATTAAAAACATTTCCTCCCTCTGTCTTATCTCATGACAAATTATTGAAGAAGACTCATTCATGAATACATCTGCTCCTATAAACCATTTTAGTCTTAAAATGCCCTATTTCACTGCAGCAAGTGCAGTCATAAAGAAATTGGAATCACTTTTTTTTCACTTTAAGAATTGCTGTGCTGCTGTGAAACAGCACTTTCATCTTTCCAAACACTTTATTCAGCTCGGACTGAACATTTGTGACTGTCAGACTGTCAGGTCTGGGAAAACAAGGGCTTGCGTCACTCAGTGACAGAGGCACCGCAGGGTGCCTCTGCAGAGGTTAGCAGGAGGTGCTTTGTGATGCTCTGCATAGGCCAGGATGACTGGACCCCCCCCCCCCCTGATCACATGATGTGGACTGGGGGGCCACCAGGGTCATCCTTCCATGTGGAATGTTTCACGCACATGTTGTGTCCTCTGGCTTTGATGTGCAGGCCTGTAGACGAGAGGTCGATGGTCAGTAGGGTTGGGATCCGGAATTGGATCCAACATTGAGGAACCAGAATCGGTTCCAGCACATTTGTAACCATTTCCAGAACCGTTAATCACACCACACTGTCAGAGCTGTTATGTGGACTTCACGTCTGCTATAGAATTACGATACCAGGGGTTCTCAAACTTTTTTATTTCAAGGACCACCATCACTCTTGAGAGTGTACAAATGGAACCAAATGGACCATTTGTACACTCTCGGAGTTACAGACCTTTAAGGGTCCGTTTGGAACTCCTCAAGTAACCTCTCTAGGAAGTACAGTACGGTACACACACCTTTTATGAGTCAGGGGCTTAACCAATTAAGGCCTATATTAGGGGTGGAACAGTTAATCAATTGAATCTATCCATTTCCAAAAACGGCTAATATAGACTTTCTACAAGCTCACAACGTGTCGTGATGTGACTTACCGATCTGTCAAGCATACAATGCATTGGGAAGTGACTAATTGTGGTCTAGTTCCTATGTGAAGACATGGTGTTGAAGCACTGCAGGTTCTTTTTGGTGGTCACATACAGGTGGTCTTAGGGTTAACATGTCCCGTTCACACATCATGTGATACTTACTTAATCCTCTTCGTCCCAAGTGGGACATAAGGCTTCGACGATCTGCCTCCATCGAGACCTGTCTTGTGCTGCATCATGTTATGGCATCATGTGATGCCATAGCATAATCAACATTGTTTGTGCCGATGGCATTGATTTTTATCATGCTCTGCAACTCAGACTTTTAGCCTTTCTTTTCAACGGACATAAGTGCAAACCTTTGTCCGAGTCCCTATATTTCAACTTTTGTCTTAAACCAGCAAACCAGCCTAAACAAATTGAGAAAAAGTTGTTTCTTATGAATTCATCACTGTCACATAATGGAAGCATTTTGTGGTTTTAACCAAGTTCGGGCTTACAGTAAAGCCACACCTCCTGTGGTCAATTTGGGGTCGCATGTATCCTGGTCATCCCTAAGGACTTTTCACACGGGAAGCAACTGACATGCCTAGAAAGTCATGTTCCAATGAGAGGCGAGCATTCAGATGGGGGGGGGGGGGGAGCGCTATCTGGCAGGGGAGCGACAATTGGACACAATCCCGTGAAATTGACGTGTTGGTGCTCGTCTCACGCACGTGCCCGTCTGCGTCAGGTGGTTGAATTCTGTTGAACTCTTTTCTACGTGACGTGCAGAAAAGCATAAATTCACATGAGTGCAGTGAGACCTCACGGATCCAAGCCATAACACAGGCGTAGGGTAAGGGTTGCTCCCCGTGTGAAAAGCCCTTTAAAGATTTCAAGCCCTGTCAGACTCTGAAGTTTGTGTTTAGTGAAGATCATTGTAAGGCATTTTTTTTTGTTTTGCTTTATTAGATAATTATATGACAATGAATGAATAGCGTAACAACACAAGTCTCAGTCATTCATCAGCTATTTGAGCTGCATGGACGCATTGAGTTTGACATATTTGGGTGCCCACTGGCCTAGCAGTCCAGGCGCATATAGGCTCTAATGCCTGACAGCGCGTTGTGGGTTCGAATCCCGATCCAGATGATCTTTGCTGTGTCTCACTCCCAGTCTCTCTTCCCTGTTTCCTGTCTAACTCCACTGTGAAACATCAGTTAAAAAAAAAGTTTGACATATTTTATTATGCTTTGTTTTCCTTATCCTTTCGATAGCGTGGAGATCGGGGAGAGTGTGCGCGGCGAGGACGTGTACATTGTGCAGAGCGGCTGTGGCGAGATCAACGACAACCTGATGGAGCTGCTGATTATGATAAACGCCTGCAAGATCGCCTCGTCGTCTCGTGTCACCGCTGTCATTCCCTGCTTCCCCTACGCCCGGCAGGACAAGAAGGACAAGGTGTATATACGTACACACACACACACACACACACACACGTTTCAGTCCGTTCAGTGATGGGTGGTGATAATTGGTTTGTTGCTGGATGTGAGGGCTAATCTGGTGTTAGAGTCATGGGTTCAAATCTGTTAGTATGTGATTATAAATAATAAAAATTCAAACGCACAACTGTGTATGAATTATATAGCAGAAACTCACAGTTCCAAGGTGCACAGCAAAATCATACACTAACTCCTAACCTAATGGTCTAGTGGTCACACAGTATAGAATTATGTTGCAATATTGACTGTAAATTGTGTCTTGCCTCTATTCACTAGGTGTGACTTGTACAAGACACCCTCTCTTATATGTAATCTGTGCAGGTTTCCCACACAGCTGTGTCAGCTGCTGCAATTTTATCTGAAACTTTTATTTATTTTTCTGGAATGAGCGTTGTATGCATTTATTGAAGACCCCGACGTGGACATTTTGCATTCCACAGTGCAGAAAAAATGGGTTCACACCACATTCTTGTCTTGTAAATCATTATCTCACGCTGGCCCAGTTGTTGTTGTTGTAGTAGCCACTCCGGCACATGGAGCTTGAATAAATCAACATTCTTTGACTGGATTGTCAAATTGGCTTTATTATCGTTGCAATCTGTATCAAATCAAACTAGCACATTTAGTACATTAAAATGCAATACAGCATTTTGGCTAATTGGCTGTACTGCACCACCAGCCTTCAGGCTACTGTTATTCATTATGTATTCAGTTCTTAAGCAGTGTTCCTTTTTACTCACAGTGAGATGTAAAATACCAGGGTCAAAAAGCTTTGGCTGTGGCTGGTGCTTAACCCTGTACATGCCTTCTTTTGGCTTTGCAATGTGTACTTTTGCTTGGCAAAGATTTGACTTGGGAGCGCCTGAATTTTAAATATTACATTTATTGTTGATTGAAATTATTTTATTTATCCCCCTCTTTTAAAGATAAATGACAGATTGTCATAGCTTTTTATCCCCCTCTTTTAAAAGGAAATAGCAGCTCCTCATAGCTTCTAAAAACAAATAATTTGGGAAAGTATATCGGCACAAATGCTGGACAAACCAGTCTCAGGTGACATAACATTACAAATCCCTTCGATTGAAGTCTAAAGAACAATATTTGTCAGTCCTTCTGTTTTAACTCAGTAATGGATTACAAATGATCTTATCGACCTGGGACTTCACATACAGACATAAGTGTTTCTGAGAAGAGGGAGCAGTTAATGGATTTCCTCCCCGAATTATCTATTCACCCATGAGTACAGTGTTTCTTCATCTCTCCAGTGTATCAGTTCCAGAAGCACAACGGTTCTGCTTTCTTTTTGTTAGATTTATTCTAATCACGTCCATGAAAGATTAGATCATAGAAAGTTATTTAAAACATCCTTAGTCTCAGACCCTAATCAGACATTGCACTATGAATATTAAACAAAAGGGGGTTTCCATTCCAAAAGTAACTTACTTTTCACCAACATTTGATTACTCAGTTGAAATACTTTGATTTGACTTGCTTCATCTATTTCGATAGATGCTAGGTGTACTTATTGCTTGTTCTCCCTATTCTTTTATCACTTTAATAATCCCATGACTACTTGCCCTGGTGTTGTTTGTCAAATTGTTCATGGCTTCAACCTTGCACTTTTATGTATCACTCTGGATAAGAGCGTCTATTAAATCCCTAAATTGAAATTGTTCCCTGCATCTTTTATCCCTGTGACATCCACCGTGTCCAACGCAAATGCCTGATTTTTATATGCATTCAACGGTATTGAATTTTGACTTACTGGAAAGATCACTGGATTTCTATCTCTTATCGTGGAGTCAGACTTTCTCCTAGCAGGGCAGTGTGTATTCCATTAGTGTTTAACCCCTACATTCAAATGACTGTGTCTTGCTGTGTGTGGCAGAGTCGTGCACCCATTTCTGCCAAGCTGGTGGCCAACATGCTGTCGGTGGCTGGAGCCGATCACATCATCACCATGGACCTCCACGCATCTCAGATTCAGGTGGGTACAGATGTGTTTCATAGCGTCCCACATTCAGGTGGGTACAGATGTGTTTCTTTCGTAGCATCCTAGATTCAGGTAGGTCCCCAGCATAATTATGGAAAGTTGGGAACCACAAGTGGATACTTATACAGTAGGTCTGTAACTCTGACAGTGTACCAATGGCACCAAATGGACCCAATCTCTAATGAATACCAAACTGGGGGTTCTTGTTTCATAGCATACCAGATTCAGGTGGGTACAGAGGTCTTGTGAAATGTACTGAGGAAACGGATCTATCACAAAATGTCAGGATATTTTATGATTGTTAGTTTGTCTTTCTTAGCTTGCATTTCCTGGTTCCTTGGTTTTTATTTCTTACCATTGTCTCTGTCAGGTCTTTAAAGTTGTTTTTATTCTGTTTCTGTAAAGCGACTTTGTGTACCTAAAAGTGCAACATAAATTGTATGTATTATTATTATTATTATTATTAGGTCTATACGTTTGTTGTGTCAATATTGTTGAATTGGAAGTTGGGGCACGGTGCCCCCCAACCCCCCATACCTTGAACCTTTTAATATTGGTTGCATATTACGTGAGCGATGTAGAAATTGTGGGCGTATTCTTCTGTCAGTGTTTGTCATATGATCTGTGTAATATGATCTGTGTGTGCTACAGACAAAAGATGTTAAACAAACGATACAAGCTTTCAGGGCCTATTTCAAGCTGATTCACCTTTATGTATGTACTCTACGTGTGTGTGCCTGTGTGGGGATACATTTTAGACTCAAAAGAACATTTAATAACCTTCTAAAATTGGCAGGCTAGTTATGAATTCTGTCAGCAATGTTTTCCATGAAGACATGTTAAATCTTGCCACTGTTCTTTTTGCAGGGGTTCTTTGACATTGCTGTGGACAATCTGTACGCTGAGCCAGCCGTCCTGCAGTGGATCCGAGAGAACATTCCTGAATGGAAGAATTGCATAATCGTGTCCCCAGACGCAGGAGGAGCCAAAAGGTAACCAGGATGAATTAATAGAGGCCTTTGGGTATTAAAAACAGACTGGCTAGAGGGATGTTGATGATAACTAAATGATTGAACTTTATTGTCACATCACAGGTTTACAGCTGTAAATGGATGATTGTTGAAGCTCATTCCCATCAGTGGCAGCGGATGATTGTTATGAGTTGTGTCCATGGGAGGTCTAGGGTGTAGTAAGAGGTCTTGAGGTACAGTAGAAGTGCAGTAGATAGCTGAAATATGGTCATGGTGGACATTGACAGAGAATGGCTTTATGAATTTAAGTCAGTGTGTTGGTGTACTGTAGGTTTGCAGACAGTGTGTGAATCCGACACCGGTAATTAAACCTATTTAAGTGGTACAGGGGTGATTTGGTGGCTGATTTATAAAAGATGTCAAAGATGGGGAAAGTGGTCATTTGATATGTTTCGCTGAACGGGTGAATTTGGTCTTATTACAAAAAAGGAAACCTAGTCTGGCTTTTACTTTGGGGAGTAGATGATTAATGGGTGGGTGGTGAAAGAAATGGTGCTATCAAGCTAGATACAGTACCATGGTATTTTTAGGTGGAGACATGCTCTAGTTAAAATTAGTGGTGTCAACAGTTCGCCAGGTAGCCACAAAATAAAGAATATTTGAATGGGGAAACGCGTTGTGATGTGTTTTTTTAACTCTTAAATTTTTATCCCACGTAATTTTTTTCACCCAGTGCCTATTCTCTTAACACATTGACTGCCAGAGTTTATTCATAATGTACTCACCCCTGTGCCAGCAATTTGCGTGTTTTTTAATTTTTTTGTTTTGTAATTTTTCATTCAAATACATTCTCTGATTGTGTTGTCAAGCACCTACGATTGTTCCACCAGTAGAGAGCAGCACATCCAAACATTGATCACCTCGCTCGCCCCCTCCCAAACAGGCCCACGTCATATCCGGTCATTCAAAGGATGTGACGTTTTCGACAATTCCCGGCCCGCTGATCGGCCTGAAAACGATGTGATACACTACGACGATGACTGTTAGTCACCCGGACCAAAGAAAATAGAAGTTGAGCTGTCCGTTTGTCTTTTATACCGTGTGAAAAACCGTGTTTTTCCTTATTCTGGCCGAAAATCACCGGAGAAAAACAACGTGACCCGGAAAATATTTTTTTTTTTTACATCCGGCTCCGGGTGAGTGTGACGTAAGTGGAAAACGAAAGTGTTGATGAGAAATAAACACAGCCGTGCGATCACAGATTAAACAACGCGTCAACCCGTTCTTTGGAATCCTGGCACTCAAGCGATGGATTTGAAAGAACGGGTTGACGCGATCTTGGCACTGTATGTGTTAAGTAATCAGCTTATAGATTTTTGCATAATTGTTCGCAATAATACATGTTCCACGTTGTGTTGGAAAATTTTATTTGATAATGGGGGGATATGCAATCATTTTAAACATACTCTGGGAGGGGAATGAAAACTTCGGAGACAGTTTATATTATTGTTGAACAGAGTCGCCCAGACGTCAATCCAATCCAAAGTTGAGAGTTGGTCGAGGATAGATTTGATAGTGCAGGAGGAGAGCTAAGGTTGGCAGGAGAGGGTTCAAATAAGTGACCAGCTTTAGCAAAGTGGGCATTAAAAACACTGGCCATGTGAATCTTGTCAGTAATGACAAGGTCGCCATCCATAATAGAGCATGGGAATTGAGTAGGGGACGAGCTATGATCCAGAGACTTTACCGTCTGCTAGAAGTTTCAGGGGTCTTAAACCTTATTATACTTGGTTGTCCTGCAGGGCTCTATACTAGGTCTGCTATTATTTCCCTTTAAAATAGGCATTCTACAAGCTAACAACGCGTTGTGATGCGTTTTTTTAACTCTTACATTTTTATCCCACAATTTTGTAACCCATTTTTTTCACCCAGTGCCTATTCTCTTAAGTAATCCTGGGCGCTACATTCCCTCTGCTAGCCTAGGGAGAGCCTAGAGCCAGGCTCATGCCTCCTTCAATGGATGAGAGCTAACAAACCGCTTCTTATCACCTGACAGGGGGGAGTTTCCCTTGTTCGACGTAGCGCGTGGAAGGAACGCGTTATTCCAACCAGTTCCTTTCCCCTCCATCAGGCGCCCCAGCTGACCAGGGGGAGGCAGTATAGAGACCAGGATTACTGCATGTTTTTTTGAGGGTACCTACGCGTTGTGATCTTACTTGGTCCACTAATTTATTTCCCCTCTTCACCAAAGATATTCGACTCACTCATGGACCAGACCAGCAAATGCATCACCAGGGCCATGCTTCTCCATTGTAACCTTATGCTATTTGACCTAAATGAGATTATCATTTGACAATACTATCCATTATTTTTTCTTTATATTATATTTCCGACAAGCTGTAAATATTCTGAGGGTTTCCATACTAAGTTGATAATTTTTCGATATGTCTTTTTTGATAACGAAAGTTCTAAAAAAAAAAAGAAAAACGATGTCTACTCTGACCTGCTGACGTCAGACCAGATTACTTCCAGAGTCCACACGTCTTGTTGACATCTGTTCCTCCAGATTTATTTTATCTTTCTTAATTAATCTATTTATCTATCTCTGTGTGCTTGTCTATATATCAGACAATAAATCTGGACAAACAGATGTCAAAACGTGAGACTGCGGAAGGAGGTCGGAGCACATATGCTGTAGTTAATCAAAGCTCTCATTCTCAACAAATACTTATTAAAAAGTTATCAACTTAGTATGGATAGAACTGTCAAATGATATAAGCTAATTTATGTCAAATAGCTTAGGGTTACAATGGAGAGCATGCCCCTGAGATGGTCTATACAGGTGTTTTCAGTCACTCTGACTGATACACCTCTTCTCAGGGTTGTGTGGGCGTGCACAAACTGTTTTATGGACTACTTAAACACTCTCCTGTTAGTTAAGCAGGCCAGTCGTTATCTTTGTTATTGGCCCATAGGTTTTTGAGACTATAAAATTGACAGTTGAATACACAAAAGTCAGTGTAAAGGATCGTCCACACCAACTATCTTTTTAAACTATATATTTATTGTCATAATGCTTGGTGTGGATGGCCCTTTAGAAGAGCTGTATTATAGTGGTATGCATGACAGGGACAGGACCAGGGTTGAGATGCACTTTACCTGAAACTACTAGTGACAACAGTCATTACACACCGGCGATTATGCGAATATACGCAAAATTCGGCCTCGTCCCGAATAATTAAAACGCGCTTTTTCGCTTCGCTTTTTCGCTCCATGGAAGCTTGCATTGACTTTATAAGGTTTTTTAAAAAAACATATTATTCGCATGAAAAAATCGCCTCCGGTGTGTAAGGAGCTTAATAATCAAATTGCGACAGTTCACAAAATTGAAGCATTACTCAAGTCATAACAGTCAGAGTGGGTAATCTTCAGCAAATAAACAAATGGCAGTTTGTATTTGTTTGAGTAGCCAGCATTAATTACAGACAAGGAAGCCGGCCAGCAAGGAGGGCTTCCTTCCGGATTAGATGACTAAGAGGTATGCTGTCTAGAAATCCGATGCTGGCTAGAAATGTGTTCGTGACAATTCAGCTGATGCTTGTAACCAGAAAAATTCCAAAATGTCTAAAAGTAAAGGATAGACAGATGTAAGTCCATTGAAAGCTTTCTTGAGATAAGAAATATGAGTTTGTTTTACTTGTTCAAAGATCCAAGTAACCAGATGAACAATTCTAGCATGAGGTATTGTTTACACAGCTCTCGTCGCATAAATAAGACACATTTCCTGTAAAGAAAATAAAAGTTACATCTTTAAACATCTATGTAGGCTGCTGGACCGCTGTCTGCAAGGCTTTTCAACTGTATTACAAATTAATATTTTCAGTTCTACATTTCTTTTGGACCCGAGTAGAGAATTGCTTTTTATTTTTATTTTGTCATGATTATACTGAGCCTCTGCAGAGAATTTGTTGTGAGGTTTCATATTGCCGGCTCGTTAATAGTAAAACGGGTTAATAGTCCCATCCCTATGTATTAGTGACCAGAACACACTATACATTTATACTATACGTCTATAACGGAAGCAGTGATCACATATTCTTGTCTCTTTGCTTGTATTGAGTGACCACAATGAAATACACACTGTCCTGTGCTGAAGCTAACACTCACACTCGTACCGGTGTTCTGTCTGTCTCTCCCTCGCCATCCCACTTCCTGTGACCTCCCCACAGAGTGACGTCCATAGCGGACCGGCTCAACGTGGACTTTGCCCTCATCCACAAGGAGCGGAAGAAGGCCAACGAGGTGGACCGCATGGTGCTGGTGGGAGACGTGAAGGACCGCGTGGCCATCCTGGTAGACGACATGGCGGACACCTGTGGCACCATCTGCCACGCTGCGGACAAGTCAGTGACCTTCCTTCATTCATTGAGAAAGAGACGACCTCACGAAATGTTCTGTTGATTAATTGATTGTTCAATTGATCATTTCAATCACTAAATATCTGAAGAGTAGCTTTCCTGTAGAACTGGTGTGTCATTTAGTCTGTCTTGTTTCTCACACACATAATATATTGTGGACATCAAAAAGCATGCAAATGTACAAATGAGGTGAAATGTTGTTTTAGCTTAAAGGAGGCCCAATGTGAAGTCACAGGGTTCCTTAACAAGTCTTGAAATATGTTCACTTTATTTTATGTAAAGAGGCCTTTGTAATTTTGATAAGTGCCATTATAAATAATGAATTATCTTATCATTTGACTACACAAACTAAACATTGCATTCAACCAAGCCTTTTGTCTCCTCCTCTTTAGGCTGATAGACGCTGGGGCCATAAAAGTGTATGCCATCCTCACACACGGCATCTTCTCAGGACCTGCCATCTCACGCATCAACAACGCCCCCTTCGAGGCCGTAGTGGTCACCAACACCATCCCCCAGGAGGAGAAGATGAAGTCCTGCCCAAAGATCCAGGTACACCATCAACCAGTGCTGGATGAAGTACTCAGGTTTTACTTGACTAAAAGTACAAATGTATTGGCGTCAGAATATATTTGCCAGTAAAAGTACTTCTTTTTTTTTCAAAATTTGGCGAACTTTTTCACTCTACAAGCTTGTTATGAGCTTGTAGATTGGCTATTTTCGAATATCCCAAGTATAAAATTGTCAAAGTTACCAGTAACTCTTAGCATCAGGGTAGCTCAGTCGCTAGAGCACTCGCCTTTTGACCTCAAGGTCACCGCCAATTCAGCGCATGAGTAGCAGTTGAGCGTATGAGTAGTTATTCTTCATTAGCTCATTTTTCTGGGGACACCCTGGAACCCCAGGGGTCCTTGGGGTTCCCTTTGAGAACCACTGTTTTATTACAATGTTGATCCATTATTTTTTCTTCCATTCAAAGTGACACATTTGTGGTTCCTCTACAGGTCATCGACATAGCCATGATCCTGGCCGAGGCCATTCGGAGAACTCACAACGGCGAGTCGGTATCCTACCTCTTCAGCCACGTTCCCTTGTAGAGGCCAGGAGGAGAGAGAGAGACCCTCGCCTCTCAGGTCTGATTTATACTTCGTCGTGCGACGGCATCACTTGCCGAAAATAGCCGGTCCATAAGCTCACGTGACGTTGCATCGCACCACATTGTGAGCTTGTGGATCGCCCGTTTCCAGCAAGCGACATCATCGTAGGCCGGAATATAAATGAAGCATAAGCCCCATCTGCACGCACCTTTGGCCACACGACCCTCCGTGAAGCGGTTGGGAGGGGAAACCGCTTCCACCGCTCACGTGACCGTCCCCTGAAGGTCACGCCCCCAATACACACTTCATCTTTCTGACTTTTCTCAACCCGGGAGCAAAATGCCATTTCTTCTTCTTCTTCTTTGGAGAACAACTTGCTATTTATGAGGGTCACCTTTGTGATTGTTTTCGCTTCGATTTTATTTTGTTTCAGTTTTAACCAAAGGGTCCATTTCTTTACAACATGCCTTTTTTCTTTTCATCTTTTACCTCATGTTAAGTTCACAAGAAATTTAACTTCCCATATCTTGATTGATTTCATATTTTCAGAACATTCCACTACGCAGAAAAAGAAAACAAAGGTGCATTTGTGGGGTAAAGTGTTCTGTTATTAGCCATTATGAGTGTTAATTTTTTTTATTGGCTTAATAACGGTTTAAGATATGCTATATTGAGTTGTTATAGGTTATGCACAATGATAAGTAAACATGGAAGCAGAAACCCTAATACCCATGCAAACGGGTAAAATTCCACTGAGACTGTACCAAGTTGTATTTGACCATAGATAGATGCTTAAAAGGGAGTCTTGAGAACAAATAAAAGACTCAGTTTTGACACAAGTTTTGATTTTGTGTTTTCACTATTTTGCCCAATGTCTTAATATTGGTTTAATTGACTACTCCTAAGTTAGTATCTGCAGAGAATTGTGAACTTTTACAGACATAATTTCCTTGTGCTGCTTTGAAATGTCTTCCTGACATCTATGATCTTAACTTGAAATCCTAATCAGGTGGTGCCACCTAGTGGTGGCAAGTTGGTGTTACACAAGTCTATTTCCCAAGCCAAGTGCAGTATGTTTTATGGTCTGTAATATATTCAGGCCTCCCCCTTGGTATAGGGACCCCAGCGTTGGTTATGGAATGTGACAAAAATATATAATGCCAAAATACTTATAATTATTGTGTTATTAATTCTTGGTGACCTTTTGCTTGAGAAACAGATGAATTGTTTAGCCTTTTTTTCCCAGTGGTGTCAAAACAAAACAAAACCCCATGTCAAAGTTTTCCACTTGCACCTACAATAAGAGGGCCTCCAGATAACATCATTGGGGGTCACAAGTTAAAAACATTGAAGACCACTGCCCTTAATGCACATTATAATAATTGTTACTGATGTTATTAATGACTATAAAAGCTATTGATCAGGCTTTTGAGTAAAAAAAATCCAATCGATTGTTAAGTTGTAGCCCAAATGCTGGTTTAGTGTTACGTTTTGTGTTGAGATAAAGTCATTACAACGATGTCAGAGGGGCTGGCAGGTTTCACTTGTTTTCTCACTTTTTTACACAGTTTATTTGACAATAAAGTTGGACAATGGCTTACCAATGTATTGACATTGTTGTTTCCTCATCATTTTAAATACAGGCAATTTTATTTAAGGTACTTGATTCCTAGGATAATATATTGGATAATATATTGTTAGAATGTGACTCTGGGACTTACTTAAACTATAGAAAATAACAGTCAGCCAGGTGTTAGACATGGAGAGATGCCAAATTTAAAATGGTCTTAATTTTATGATTTGGGGCCCTATTTTTAAATCACAAGTTCCTTAGTGAGTCTTAACATGTTTTACTCTCGAACTAAATAGTCTAATAGTTAATGAAATGTTGATTAATGTAGCTACAAATATCTGAGCCAGCCACCCCTGGGTGACAAATAAAATGAAAACAAATGGTAGAGAAACATAAATGTATCTGCTTCCATACAGATGGATTGCATGATACAATTAAGCAATTAACATCCCGCTCTGGCATGTATACAAATACTGGGCAGGCCTTGTTGACCTCAATTTTGGATCAAGAAGTGACTATAAATGAGTTCATTTTTGGGGTACGGATGGTAGGAGAAGCCACAAATACTGCTCATCTCGCTAGTATTTCCATGTTTTCTAGGAACAATTAAGTGAAATCTGCATTTCGATCTATGGGAAACCTATCAGTGAATACCGTTGGAAATTGTGGTCGAAAGCACACATTTGATGACCGTGATGCTCATGCATTGTAATATGAAAGGGGAAAAAACTGAAGAGTAACTTCCTCAGGTAACTGAGAATGTCAATACAGGATGTGATCAGACTGTCCGTAAGAATAGTCAGCAACTACATAGAAAGGAATGTTACAGAAGGGCTGCAGTGCATAAATCCCCCATTTGGTTTATGGGGGGTTGGTGATGTCATTCATCTGACTCATCTGACCGTTATGGTCAGATGAGTCATCCTTTACCATCATCCACATGTGGGCGAGTGGCTGTGTGAGGCACCAAGATAACAATACAGGTCTGAATGCTTGACCCCTAGCCTGGGGCGGGGGGGGAGGGGGATGGTTTGGGACCACTTGTACCCTTAGAGTGGTGGTTCTCAACCTGTGGGTCATGACCCCCAGGGAGGTCCCCACATGATTTGGGGGGGTCCCCATGATGACAGTAAAGTGACAATTTAAGGTCTTTTAAGACCTTTTTAATACCTTATAACATTACTGCATCAAAAGTGATACAAACTATACAATAAAACAATAAAAACTGGTCAAACATTGGCCAAATTGTCAAATAATATAAGAAAGCGGCAAACATTGTGAAAATAGCAGATCTACAAGCTTACAACGCCTCCTTGTGAGCTTGTAGATCTGCTATTTTCACAACATCTATCTGTGGAATCGAGTCAAACAAAATGTAATGTCTCAACTCCTACAATTCCAAGTGCTTGTCAGGGTGGGGGGTCCCCAGTTCACATATGATTATTTTGGGGGGTCACGGCCTGAAAAGGTTGTAGAGCAGGGGTTTTCAACTGGTGGTCTGTGAAGGTATTGCATGTGGTCCCTGACCATGCATTCAGTGTGAGAAAGTGAAGATGTTCTATTATTATTAAAAGACATTTATCATTAACATTTGTCCAGACTCTGTCAAGACTAGAGGCACATCCCCTTGTGAAGTTCTGTATAATATGAGTTGTTGTCAGGCAGAGTTCCCAGAGCTTAGAGCAAAAGCTGTTTTTACCTTTTGCAGCTCCATATCTGCCTGGCCACCAACAACACCTATGGTCACAGTGTGCAAAAAAGAACCTAATCTTACCCATCTCTCTCTCTCTCTGTGTTTTCTATTGATAATTATAGGTCTATGTGAAATATTTATTTAGGTCATTTGATAGTTTTGAGGTCTCCTCCCTCTGCTGTGTGTCATTGGGTAATATGCAGGAAAGATAATGACACCACCTGTGCAGGTCAGGACGCTGAGAATAAATACTCATGATTGATGCAACTTGGATCTCGATTAATAATACGCCTGTTAGACTTACACCCCCTGATCAGTGGCTTTAGTTTTCAATTGTTGGAAAAGCCACAACATTAGTTAAGATTCTGAAGACTAACGCGCTGTGGATCAATAAACACCGCAGGACGAGAAGCGCAGGCGGAGTCGAGGGGACAATCAATAATTTCATTGTAGATTAGCCTGTAACTTCTAATTAGCCTTATTATAAATGCTACAATATATGGCTTGGAAACAGTGATTCGGCACGTTGAACAATTTGAACTTGGATTTGGACTTGAAAGCTGCTTCTTCAGAAGGCCGTGAGTATTAAGTAACAATGAAATATTATGAATGAAATGATGCTGATGGAAATGAACTGTCGACACTGTCTGTCTGTCTGTCTCTCTCTCTCTCTTGGTGGCCCAACACTTTACTAAGAGTTAGACAGCATGTTGGTTTTACTAGCCTAATATAGGCCTATGTAAGGTGATTTTACGTTTAATTTGTCATCGGTCTCATGCTAACCTATGGGCAGTGGTGTGTAAAGTGAGTACTCAAGTATTGTACTTAAGTACAATTTTGAGGTAGTTTTTACTTCTACTCCACTACATCTCAGAGGCAAATATTGTGCTTTTACTCCACTACAATTATTTGACTTTGTAGATTTAGATTGTTATTACAAAACATACATTAACGGATATACATTTGAAAACTTGTGAAGTGGGACATTCTGCATAATGGGTACTTTTACTCAAGTACATTTTGAATAAATACCGGACTTTTACTTGTAACAGAGTATTTCTGCATTGCAGTATTGATACTAATACTTAAGTAAAACATTCGAGTACTTTCCCCACCACTGCCACACAGAGTGGTCTCGCTTCAGAGCAACTGGTTTTGGTGTGTAGTAAACGAATTGTCCACAAGATGGCGCCTTCTCTACATGCATGTGCAGAGAGTGGTTATACGAACAGAAGTGATGCTGGAAATCACAAACCAGTCACTTTCTGTTCCAACGCAACTCTGCCGCTGTGTTAAAAAACAAAGTATCAATTGCTGCTTTGAATACGCGTCAGATTTGAGAGATTTCGTTCATACAACATTACATTTTACAGTCTAAAAAATGTGCTCTTCTATTATGCTCTCCCAGCCAGGAGGAGGATACACAACCAGGGTTGGGTTTAGATCCCATAGCCATAATGGACAATCGTCTTGTGATTGGCTCATTCGTGTGTGTGTGTGTGTGTGTGTGTGTGTGGGGGGGGGGGGGGGGGGGGGGGGGGGTGGCGCACACACACACACACACACACACACACACACACACACACACACACACACTGATATTATTATCACGTATATTTTTAGTACTTTATATTTATTTGTTACTGACACAGGCTAGTACAGTAGTTGTTTCCCCACATTAGTATATCACCATCAAAGGTTGCCTGACAACCAACTGACCAATGAAAACGCGACCATCCCCGCGGCGCATGGGATGCTGCAGACTCTTGCCACCCAGAAGACGGGAGGCTGGTGACGTCAGGCCCGCTTCATTAGCATATCTCTGAGTATATTTATCGGTTGCGCAGAAACGCGCCATACTGCTGCATAGGCTTCACCAGAGACTTTCTCCCCTCAAGCCCAACTCCGGTAAGAACTCTTCAAATAGTCTGAACAACATCTGCTTAAAACCTTTTAGACTGGAGAAGATAATAGACTGGAGAAGATAATGTAAGATATTTAGTTTAAGACTATTTGACAGTCCATTGGCATTCATTTTTGGACTGTCAAAGAGTCAAGGAAGGACCAGAAAAAAAAGTGACTTTAATGGGTATTATTTTTCATGGACGTCACCTGTGTTTTTGACGGCGATCAGTTATAACTGTGTAATAACGTGATCTTTAAAGGAGAGGATTGGAATGCAACGCCTCTCTGATCGGCACAGATTTGAGGCGTAGCAGCAGCCAGCAGCGCATTTCCTTTGTTAGACCGTTAGACCGTTACATGATGAGGATGGGTGAGGTGCAGAAATGTTGTTCCGCAAAGTGATGCGCATTATATGAGCACGATATGACTTTAATGTGGTTGTTATTGGGCAAAACCCCCTAATGACTTCTCGAACGGGCAAAGATGCGTTGGGAAGGTGAACTGGCATGTAACGCCCGTTGAATGAGGATAATGCAGAATATGGGCGGTGGTTCCTCAGATTGCCATGCATGCTCCTCCACAGCGCACAGAGAGACGCATGTGTGTGACAAGTGAATTTGCGCATGCACGTGGAAAGTCCCCCAGAAATCAATTCATAGAGGAGGCTATAGCTACTACGCAATTACATCTTTATTTCATTATTATTATTATTATTATTATTATTATTATTTTAAAGAAAGACATTGCTGATGGTATGGTCCTTTTTTGCCTCATGTTTCAGTCTCCACACCAGGGGAACTCCTATTGTTATGTAAATTATCCTTTTTGTTCATTGTTCAGCAATGTGCAACACATAGCCTGATTTAGGCTATACTTTGTCATACGACAGTGTTGCGCACCCCAAAATGGCCAAGCTCACAGAGCTTGTAGATCTGCTATTTTCGTATGGATCAGGCTTTAGATAACAGGGCTGGTGGGATCACACACTGTGCAAGAACCGCAGGCGAACAAAAGAATGCGGACGCAACCTGCTTGCACAGTCAGTGAGGAAGGCAGGCAGGCAGGCGGCCAGCTGCAAGGCTTTGAGGAATAAAAAAGCGTTTCATGTCTTCTGCGGTCTCTAACTAAACTGCATGTTTGAACTCGTTTCGACAGACACACTGCAACCATGAGCGACAAGCCAGACATCTCAGAGGTGACCAGCTTCGACAAGACGAAGTTGAAGAAGACGGAGACCCAGGAGAAGAACCCCCTGCCCTCGAAAGAAAGTAAGCCTCCTCGCAATGATGCAATCGCTTTAGGGTGTGTGTGTGTGTGTGTGTGTGTGTGTGTGAGGTGATGGCTGAATATGACATCTCTATTGTGTTATATAAAGTTCAGTGTCACTCACTTGAAGTCGTGCTTTACAGCAGACCAGCTGTACAGGATAGGCATTTAGTTCATGTAAAACAAACAATTGTTGGGTGGAAACAATCTCACATCCTCTCTCTCTCCCTCTCTCTCTTCCTCTTCGCAGCCATCGAACAGGAGAAGGAGGCGGCGTCTTCGTGAAGCCCCTCCCTCCCGTCATGCACTGTCCACCCTCTCCTCCTGCATTGCCTTCTTTTCACGTCACTTCTTTTTAGCTGTATAACTTTGTAACCGAAATTGTGAACCGACAATGACGACGACCAAAACAACGGAACTGCACGGTCTGCGAAACGAAAAGAGCGGATGACGTCTACATCCGAGGAGGGGGGAGAGCCCACCCCACACCCCCCCCTACCACCCGCTATTAACCCTCACTACCACCACCTCCCACCTTGTTACTGTGATGTTCGTGTCCTTCCGTCTCGGAGTTGAGAGAGCTGCGTCCGGGTGAGAGTGCAGGAGATGTTCCCTACCGCCAACCTGTCACCGATGGACCCCCCCCAACCCCACCCCCTAGGGAACATGGGCGTGGCCCAACCTCCCAGGAAGTACGTCACTTGTCTCTCGCCACCATCTGGCTTCCTGTGCGGCCGTGTTGTCACGCCACGATGCTGAGGCGTCGAGCTTTTTCCTATTTTTATTCTTTTTTTTTTGTTGGTTTTTTTTTCAAAAAAATTCGGGGAAATGCACAACTCGTTTGTTTCTGTGCTGGTTCAGTATAATAATACCAATGTTCGTCTGCCAGAATATTTTTTTTTTCTATTAAAAGCTCGGTTGGGAAAGAGATAATGGAATCCACCTAGATCTTGGAAATAACACCCAAATGGACTTTATTTACGTTTGATATTTTTGCAATTGTACCATACTTTGGCCCTTTTTATCAATGTGATGTTGCACCCCACCCCTGATTTGTGTCAAATGAGGAAAGAAAAATATACTGGAAATTGAATCAATGTGTTCGGCGAAAACAAAAGAAAATGTTTGGCGTTTTGTAAAAGTCCTGAAAACCATGTTTTTCTGCCACCAACCATTACCAATAATGGAACCACATAAAATGTAATAAAAAAGGATTTGTTACTAAGACTTGTGTCATGAAGTGTTTCTCCAGGTGTTATGACGTTCATACGTCAGTATATTTTCATCAACCCATCATTCATTTCATTATGGATTCGCACACTTAGGATAGCATAATTTTGAAAAGATTAGTTATTGCTTGATATAACCTACTTGTGTTTTCTGTTTATGCCTCTGCTGTAGTCAATGATTGACAGCTGATGTGATTAACCCACTTTTTACAGTAGCTCAAACTGTTATTGCCAAATGACCCTAAACATCACTGAAGAGGATGAGACTGTCTTTTTGACAAGGTCACATTATATGTTTCTATGGATGAGTTCATTGTCAGCTGAGCTGATATTAAAGTTGAATGAAGTTAATATTTGATACACACGCAAGCTGGGGGAGAGAGCATTCCATTGTTATCCAGGAAGTAGGGTATTCATTCTTCAAATGGAGAACCCTGCTTGCTTATTTCTGTGCCTTCATGGCCGTAGCACTAAGCCCCATGTTGATAGAACTGACTTATTGAACTTTTATTTAACGAGGTCAGCCTCTGAGACCAGATCTCTTGAAGACGTCCTGTTCAGTCTGTTGTCATGTATTTGCAAAGACAGGAAGGAAGAAATAAAGCGGGAAAACAAGTATGAAAGCACTTCAAGTGTCTGCCTGAAACCTTTTCCGTGTCTATGCTAGTGTGCAGGGCTTATAGCACAGAGTGCATCCTGACCTACTGTACAGAACGGTGTATTCTCAGTGGGAGATTTACAGACTTCATCTTAAATTAGCCCTCGCCTGAAAAGCCCTAATGGTATTAACATAACAATACTGACATTGACCATTCAGTGGAATATGCAACACATCCATGTATATCTATATAAGAACCTTTATCTGTGAAAGAAATTCAGTTGTAATTGTGCTGATTTAGTGCAAACATCCATGCTATATATAAAACCACATTAACCCTGGTGTCCCTATTTTGGGCAAAATGTATTCTCTTTTAACTACAAGCTCACAATGCCTTGTGATGCAACAAATTACGTGTATAGGATTTGAAGTGGTTACTCTACACTGGTGTAGGGTGGTCATACTGGTGTATGGTGGCCATACCGCTGTGATGGATGAAACGCTAAAGGGGTTGCAATGCCAAGAGAAGTCTGGACATGTGGAAAAATCCACATTCAACATTCTGAAAAAAACAAACGAGTCAAGACTGTTCCACATGCAGTGCCCTGATACCAATGTGACAAGATTTATTACTGATCCCTCGCTCGGGGGCAAATGCAGTCACTAGAGCAGCCAGATTACATAACAGCACATAAAATGCTTTTAACTGGTGCGTGAAAAGGCATCTCATAGACTGGTTACTACTTGTGATGGATAAATGTAACGACAAAGGAGTGTGTCTGGTTCAGAGACAGTGCTTCTAGAGGAGGAACGACCCGTATCAAAGACACACTGCAGGTTATCCATTCCTTCACAGTGGGTTGTACCTACATGTAAGTGGATTGGTGTTAAGACAGTTGCTGTTAATAAGGCATTAATCTGTGTGTGCTGGTGCACCGTGCACGAGTTCAATGGGGTTACGGTAGGGTTAATGGGAGGTTAGTGTGTGTGTGTGTGTGTGTGTGTGTGTGTGTGTGTGTGTATTTGCGTATTTGCTTACACACCGTATGTTTTTCACATGGCTACTATGACATCAGCCCAGAGAGGATTAACAACAACCCATCCCTCCCTCCCTCTCTCCCTCTATATTACCCTCTCTTACTATCTCTCTCACTCTCTCTTTCTCTCTCTCTCTCTCTCTCTCTACTGTACAGTAAACGTGTTACTTAAAGTGCACTGGACATGTCTAATGCAGTGTGTGGCTGCGCGATGTGGCAGGCCCCTCTCATTGTTTGTGAGGGTGTGTGAGACAGCGGAGGAGGGTCCCGGGGCGAGGGCAGATGGGGGCGGGGCCCCCACGCTCCCGGGTCAGTCGAATCACGAGGCCGCCAGGGGCCCTATGGGTGCCTCGGTAACCCATGGCAACAACAGCTGCTGCTGAGTCACTTCCTGGTTGGCTGCTGGGTGGACATTTGTTACCCTCTTGGGCACAGACACCAAATGCCTCCCCGAGTTACAGTATACGCACTCCGACTGCCGCCGATGCCTCGCCTCCGTCGGGACAGGGATTTTAGCTGTGCCGCCACCGCCTGTCTGGCACCAAGCCAGCTTCTTTGCTGTCTTTAGAATCTGGCCACGCCCGTCCGGAGCATGGCTGCACTGGACGCCTTTTCACAATGTGGCTGAACCTGCCTGGAGGTGTTTCACAACCCGGCCAGGCCCTGGCCATAGCGGGGCTTATTGTGACTGGATCTAATCCCAATGTTTACTGTCTGACAGGGAAAAAGTTTTCGCGTGGCAGTTTGGTTGCTGATAGCTAATAGCTCTAGTGATGTCGAATGCATATCTGTGTTGTATTCAAATGTGTGTCAGCTATCACCGGTTTCAATTCGCAGTGCAGAAACAGAATACTAGATCAAAGTGTGTGAGATGCAGTTATTTTCAAATCCTGCTGTTTCCTGGTAAGATAGCTCATCGACAGGAACGCAAAAGGAACTCTTCCGTACCATTGCAGATGCACAGATGAGGGCAAGTGGAGACAAGACAGGAACGTTATTCTTGTTAATTGCTGGATGTGTTGAACCAGAAGACGAACAGTCTCGGTTCTACGTCTCTCCTTCTCTCTCGTGTGTATTTTCACACCTGCTCAAGAGTCTTTCCTGCCGTATCAAATCTAAGAACATGGTCTGAAACTCATTGGCCTGATTAATGTAGGATTGACTGATGGCCACAGACAGACCCCAAGAGCTTTTCACAGGCTGTTGCACAGGGGGATTTGTGGGTCATTGCTCTAATGCCCCTGATGCACTTGGGGCTGGATGATGGATCGGGGGTAGGAGGGTGGGGTGGTTTGTCATTGGAGCATAGTGCCAGCCAGCCAGCCAGCCAGCAAGACAGACAGACAGACATAAGGGGTGAGCCACGTTTCTGCACTGCAGCCTGTTTAGGCTGTCTAAAAGAGCTATCGAACACTCGGGCATTGCAGTTTTTCATTGACAGGGCTAGTTGCGTTTCCACAGACATGTCGGAGGCAGTTATCTCTGTAACACTTGCCGGTGGAGGAAAAACAGTGGGTCTCACTGGCATTTCCATGGCAACTGCCCGCCCGGAGCTGTACATGGTGTTTCTAATGAAGCAAGTTGTGCCGGTCTGTGGCAGTGAGTCATTTTTATCACCTGGCTATTATCTTTATTAATCTCACAGATAACATCATGTCTGGGCTTATGGGGTAATTCAGCTATGACTGTTGGCATAAATTCAAACAAAGAGAATAATTGCCTTTCATTATATCCCCCCCCCTCCCTCCGCAACAAAAGACCTATTGTGAGTGCATCAATTTTGTAATAAGACATCTCATTTATATTTTCTATTTCTATCTGTTTGTTTAAAATGATCATCTTGTTGAGTCTCATTCACAGCCTGCCTCTGCTGTCAACAGAATGCAGACATTTAAAAACAAGTAACAGTAATGCTGACAGAACGCTAACTGGGAAGGTTAACCTCCAAGGATGTGTGGTGGAGCTTTACCGTACATCTCTCTCATGAACATATGGCTATATGGCCTCCTTAGCAGGGCTATGACACGCATACAGTATGAGGTATGTGTTTCTATGTGGGTTGAATGAGGGTCATGTTTGCATGATCTCATAGCCAGGATATAACATCATTACGTAACCTTATACCTACACCTAAGTCCTTTGAGACTCTCAGATCGTCATACAATATGTGCTGCTTCAACCAAGCCCACCCAAACAAGTGCTTTAATGTTGTTTTCAGTACTGAAAATACATATTTTAACCACTTTCAATTTGGTGTCCCTATTTTGAGTGAACAAGATCTTCTATGTCTTTACAAAAATGTCACACACAAAAAATACAAGCTCACAGCATGCTGGCATGCAATGCATTGTAAGCTTGTAGATTATTGTAGACTATTTTAGCTATTCGTTGTACAATGAAGTATATACTGTAGGGCTTATTTATAAACCCAGTTGCATTTGTTTTGGGAACTCCTGAACAGCAAATGGGCGTGGCACTGCATTACAGTGCCTGGTGTTCATCCTTGCATCGGCCTACCCTGTCTGTCCATAACTGCGGTTGATTATCCTAGACGTGGCTCTATTAGGCTGGCCCCAGGTGGGGCCCGGATGGATCAATGGCGTCTAAATGGTGTCGACCATCCTCCCATCGCTTGTAAAGCATTAGCCAAAGTGGCAGACAGAATCAATGGCCCTGCATGCACAGCAAAGCAGAGGCCAAGCGTGCTCGGACCATGGCACCCATCGACTCGTTTTGGCTTGATGAGGTGGTCCCTCGCCCGCACTCGCAGAAAATATCGACTCATTGAGTTGTTGACAGAGTGAGCATGAAACATTGGTGGCTTGCATGTTTGCAAGTGTGTGCACAGCACACTGTCTGCATGCATCAGCTCCGTGGGTTTCACTATGTATACATACAGCATTTGCATCTGTCACTGCATATGTGTTTGTGTGGGTGTGCGTCTGGCTGTATGTATGAGGATCCACATGACCTTATGAACATGCTACAGTATGACACAGAAGAAGCCCTGTGTGTCGCGTTCGAGCTCGTGCGAGTCACCTTGAGAGTCTGCGCGTCTCCCCGCGAGAGGAGGAGGGGAGGTGACATGAGGTGTAGCACTCAGTGGTCTCTCCTGCTCTCTCTCCCCAGGGCTTATAGAAAGCGACAGCCCTGACATTTCCACCGAGCGAATAGGGGGGGGGGGGCTGAGGCTGCCTCGCCACAGATGAGCCGTTTCTTCCGTCACCGCAGGCAGAGATGTGATGTGGGCCACTCGCTGCCTCTTCCCCTTCCTTAGAGATACTGTGTAGACAACAGCTCCCCTCACTTTCGCTTTCAATGCGATAGACAAAGGTCTGACTTGCAAGACTGCAAGAACGCTGCCATCACTCATTTAGATGTTTCCTATATATTGTAGAATAGATTATCACCCGGGCATTCGCCATTGCCCAAGGTTATCAAGGTTAACAATAATAACAAATGATAACGAGGGCAATGACGAATGCCTGGTGATCTTTGTCTATCACACACAGCCTTATGTAATTAACGAGTGCAAGGTCACTCGCTCAACTGACACTTGGGTCAGGCATGCCTCACAGGGCTCATGTCCACTTCTGCCGAGTGGTGCCATCCGACATGCGTACCATTGGGTTGGAATCTATTCTGATCCTTCCCTCGTCGTCAGCAGGGTACGCGAAAGGACAGCTTAACCTGACCACCTGAGTTTTGGGTGAGAATGGGATGATACATGCAACCACAACAAAAACATGTGAGAATTCGCATGATAAATAATATGCATGAAGGCCAAAAGTTTGACGTCAAGGCTATACAGACTCTGTAGTGGACAAATACAGCAACGCCTTTGCCTCGCTTTTTGGCAGCGCATCCTATCCAACCACACTGTCTGCAAGTCCTCCATGGTGGTGTTTGTATCGTGTCTAACCCCCTGCAGCCATGTCTCCGTATATCACATAGGACTGCTTTCACAATATTCCCTCTGTCCTCTCGCCTATGCCGTGAAAAGAAAGATACGGTTTATATAGCCTTTTCTTCATCTATCACATCACCTCCAATCTGCTTCCCCAATGCCGTCTCATTTCCTCCGGTAAAGTGGGCCGCTTTCCGACAGCCATTGTTGGCTGAGCCAACACAATCAGATGTTCTTGTAAACATTAGTGGTCCCAGCACGTAAATCCACCAGGGATAAAAACAGTCCCCATGAGTAGCAGAACTGTGTAAAAGTAAATTGAGATGTTTAGTGTCATCGTTAAAAATAAACAACCAGGCTACTACAGTATAAGAAAACTCGGCACTGCTGACACAGACTGCCAGTTCTACTGGCGCCTGAAGCTAGCATTTGATCATCACTTTAATTGAATAAATAGATTAACATTATTGTCAACGAGGAACTACCCCGGCAAACCAAATGTTAGTCCCGCTGGGATTCTTCAACAGTGGTGGAGGGAGTTGGCTAAGAACACGGCAGGTGCTACTGGCACACTCGGTACACATGCATTCTGTGCACGTCAAATGTCGCTGTTTTCCACTCTGCGTTTTGGTTTCTTTGTGCCAGGATTAACTCTAGATCACATCATCTGCAGCAACCATGTTTGGCGGCTGAATTTCGTCCATGTTTATTGCGGGTATTGTATCACCCTCACAGCCCCTTTATCACCCCCTCACCCAGGGAAAATAAAGGCCGGGGATGTGATAAATAAATATACATCGTATACTGTAAATATTAATGTTTTAGAAAATAAAAGCTGAGGTGAATATGGTTTACAGAGTCTGTACGTGAAACCTGGTGTCCACGAAAGCTGATAGATAATAATAATGTTGCTTAAGAGTGTTAATCATGCTGATGATTCCAGGGAGATGTGTTTTAATTACACCCCCCTCCCCCATTAATAAGCTCACACATGCCATGTCCTTGTTTGAGTCCTAATTAAGTAGCATGGTGCAGTGGAGTGGACAATCTGGCACACTTGAGGCTGTCGGATGTGCCTTGGCTTGGGCCCTGCGGGTGGCTCGGATCATGGATCATGGCAGAAGGATGGTCTTGTTGTGATTTGAGAAACCTTCCGTGTCACAGATGTCTTGCTTGCTTCCAAGCGGTGGAAGAACTTCCCTTCTTTGGTCAAGAGTACAGACTCACTCGACTACGACCACAGTCTGAAACCTCACCGCTTCAGACTTCACGTGATCATCACCTAAGTTGTTGACATGGCATATCTTTGTTCACTTAGTGCTTTTATCCCATGGCAACTTGCCTTGTTTTTGTTTGACAAATATTCATGGCACTTACTCCGACCTTGTGCTTTTGTAAGTCACTCTAGATAACTGTGTCTGTGAAATGCCGAAATTGTAACAGTTCCCTGCAGCGTTTCGCTGCTGCAACCTCTACTGTGAACATCTTCAGCCACATGTCCTGCTGAAGTGTCCTTGCTAAATGCTAGTCCCAATAGATCAGTCAGTGCCTTGGCTACAGTAAAACACATTAAGTGGAAATATACAGGACAATTATTATCATGATCAATATACTTTTTCAGCCACTAGAGGAGACAGGTCCAGACCATTATACTAGTTGGTTTGGCCACATGGCCACCTCTCATTATCCCCTCCTTGCTATATTTTCCTTGGAACAACGAGAGAAGAATGAGAAAATTACCATGGACACCTTTTCCATTCACTGTGTGTGCACGAGTGCTTTGAACAGAGCTGATTGATGATCCAATTTCACAACGGCAGTCCAAGTTTGAGCATCTCATGAGTCAAGATGTGGGCTGGGTGTGCATGAATGCCGCATTGAGTGATTTGATAAAAATTCCACTTCTTGTCCTGAATAAAAAGAAGCCATTGGGCGTCCACCTCGTGTTCTTGCTTACCTCATTATTGAATTCAGATTGAAACGAGGAATGAATGCTCCCTCTCACCTGAGGTGCAAAACATTTACTCTGAACCTTATCACGATGGAGTCGAGAACAGCAAGTTAATCACTCTCTCTATCTCTCTGTTTCAAAATCTGTCTGTCTCTACGAGTCCCTCCCCCCCCTCTCTCTCTCTCTCTCTCTCTCTGTTGGTCTCCTGACATTGCCACAAGGAATGGTATTTAGTACAAAGATTTTTAAGAGGGCTGCATAAAAAGCATGTTCTTTTCCCATCCTTAACAGCTCATCATCTTGTTTTAACCCTTGCGGTCGACAGCATTGTCACACCACAGCAAAGGAGGTAGCGTTCGAGATGGCGCAGTCAGGGCATGTCTCGTCTTATCCCCTGCTCCTTATCTAATTTTTGTCTTTAGGGGAACAATAAAGGACTCCTCCGTGAGTTACATCATAAGGGCGATGTGACATGAGGCCGACAGCGTTGCTCAAACACAGCTGGTGAAAGGCTCCATTGTGCAGTGCCTCATCGCTGCCTGAAATGCATACATCAGGCTGCCGCCATAGTGAGTGTGATAGATGAGTCATGTGTTAAGAGCTTTGAGTCTCAGAGAGAGAGGAAGAGAGGTTCTCCAGGGCAATCTCTGCACAATAAAGTGCCATGAGTGAGGAAAAAGCACAGAAAACACTTCAACCCAAATTGCACATTATGTGTAAAAGTCTCTAAAGAGTTTTTTTTGGCCATACTACTACTGTACATATACCGTACGTACAAGAAATATAGTCCCATTATTTCAAACTAAGAACAAAATGTTCCTTCTAGTACGTATTTGTAAACGATAACTCTGCCCATTGAAAAGGGGGGGCGAGGTTTGGGGTGCCTGGCACCACCTATTTTTTATTTCCTGATAGCGAGGTTTGTGTAGTGGGTCATAACTAACAGCACAGCACTCTTCACACAAGGCCAAGGTCAGCCTCGTAATAGAGTAAACAACACAGCCAACCAGGAAGTTGGGCCACTGCCATCAATTTTTCTAACTAAGTTGGGAATGCTTGTGGTAAACTTTATCTGTACGGTACCTTTTATACAGAGAATGCCGTTTTACAAGCAGGACCAGACCAAACGCAAACGAACAAGACAGGGAAAAGTTAATGTAAATGTTGCTTTAAACATTGCAGGTCAAAAGTCTCAATCTATGCAGTGTATTATTAAGTCTATTAATAGTAACACAAGCCACAAACTGACAAGTTAACCTTTATGTGAGATATGTGCAATTAAATAAAACTGTCATGAAAAAGTATTGCTGGCATTAAACTGCAGCACTATCTCATAATAGTAATTAATGTTTTTGAGGATTAAATTATCAATTTTTTGAAATATTGACCAGTGACCAACCAGTGACCAACTAGAACATACCCACATATACGTTAAAAAAAGCAATCACACTTGCACAGGCCTGAGCATGCACACATGTACACCCACACACGCAAGCATGCACACACACACACACACAATTATTAAAATGTGCACAATGCACAACAATAAACTACAACAAACGACGTGCATCACACAAGTCGCGCGCGCACGCGCACACACACACACACACACACACACACACACACACACACACACACACACACACACACACACACACACACACACACACACACACACACACACACACACATCACAGAGAGGTTTTAAAGGCAGGCACAGTGGCAGATTTTCCTCTCATTAGTGGAAACGATCATGGCAGCCTGTTCTATATGGATTGAAGTTTTTACAAGGAACATGAGAGCAGGACAGCCAGGGGGGAATATGAGTAAGAATATACAGTAATATTGATGTGCTGTTACATTTTCCATCAGAGGGCTCTAGAAATTGGATAGTTCAAAGTATTGGCAAAGTCAACTCACAACACTTGGATTAAAGACGAATGCAGAACCAAACAAAACAGACTGGCAACCTAAATCCAGCCCAAATATGATTTCTTATCCAGATTGGAGTCGGCTTGGTTTTATGCAGTCTGAACAAGAATTAATGTGATTCAAATCTGATTTGCAAAAATCAGTTTCCACGTGGTTTCTGCTGTTCAGACTTTATTACCTTGTATTGTATTTCATTGTACAATGGTGGCTCACAGCTCACAGCGCGTTGCATTGTGAGCTTGTAGATCAGTTATTTTAGATATTTTTCATTTTGAAAATAATTGTTAATTAATCGTAAACGAGGCAAAGGTTTTAAATAATCAAAGCCAGTCTGGAGCCATGTGGAACATGGGCAAGACTGAAGTCATATTTGGGCAAAAACTCCATATACGGGTCGGGTGTACAAGGTTTTGCCGGTCTGTCTGTATTTCCCCAAATCCATCATTGGGCAACAGTGACATCATGTTGATGATATCACGACGTTAGGATTTTGTTCCCAAACGGAACACCTGGTAACTTTCTATCTACAAATTGCACAGCAAAGCCACACCGTTATTAGACACCGTCTTGTTATTAATACATACCTCACCTGCAGTACATACGTATTGTTGCTGTCAGGCAGAAACTTCCTATCTCCATATTCTAACCTTTTGTATTTTTTCGTAAATTAATGCCCTACTTGATCATACATTCTACAGTGTCACAAAAAAGTATAACAAATTTAGCTTGTCGATCTGATACTTTTGCTATTTTTGAATTTTAATATATATTTTTTATTTTCTCCCTCTCCCTCTCTGTCCCTCTCTTCCTCTCCCTCCCTCCCTCTCTCTCTCTCTCTCTCTCTCTCTCTCTCTCTCTCTCTCTCTCTCTCCCTTTCTCTCTCTCTCACACACACACACACACACACACACACACACACACACACACACACACACACACACACACACACACATACACATACACATACACACACACACACGTGAAACTGAATGTGCATGCACATACAGTATACAGCATGCATGCACACATAGAGTACAAATGCAAATCATAAACATGCATACACACGTGCACACCCATTCAGTACAAATGTAGACATAACCACAGATGCAGGCATGCACTCATACATACACGCACAATCAGTATACACACTTGTAGACACACCTGCACAGTGCACACATGCACGCTCGCACACACACACACACACACACACACACACACACACACACACACACACACACACACACACACACACACACACACACATTATACACATGCTTGCTCAAGAGAAAGTGTGCACGTAGACAGACTTTGTGAACCACATTCCAGAGCCTAGGCACAGCTGGGTAGGTGCACAGTAAAATCCTCAGAGTTAAAGGGAAACGTCGGCAATTTTCACCCTAAATCCCATTGTTATGATGTGAGGAGATCAATAATGATCTCCTCATCTGTGTCGCAACGTTTCGTAATATCGACATTTTGCGGTGACATACACAGAAGACATGGGGTATTTCTTTTGCCACACTATGTTATTGATCTCCCCACATCAGAATAAATCGTTTGCCTTTAATGGAACCAATTGGAAGATTTGGTTCCATTTGTACTCTCTTCTGAGTTTAATTAACACTAAGGATTGTACTGTGTGTGCATCGTGATTGGAATCATTGTCTCAGTGTGTCACTCTACTGTGAGCACTATTTAAAAGAATAACAAGTGGAATTTGAATTAAAAAAGTGATATTAGAGAAGAACAGCACATACGCCAATGTGAGGATAATTCTTGAGATTAGTTTTTACTGAAAACATATTTGTCCTAAACCTAGGCTATTTATTATGTTATAATTATTATAATTATATTAATGTAGGCTATGCAAATTGACCGAAAGTTGACTTTACTGCGTCAGCTCGATGCACCAAAGTAAAATGCTTTAAAAAGAAAAAGAAAGATTTATGGTGGCCAAGTTGAAATCCTTGGGCCTGGGCTTGTTGAAACATGGGTAACCTTGGCTGTCAGAACACCCAAGGACACACACACACACACACACACACACACACACACACACACACACACACACATACACACATACACACATACACACACACACACACACACACACACACACACACTGATTTAACTCAACAGGGAATACCAGAACATGTGCTTAAAAGTCTACAATGAATGAATGCTACAATATGATGATTATAATACTTGTAATGTGTTATTATAAAATAATTACAACACACATTCTACCACTAAGATGATGTGATGGAAGTGAAATAAGTAAGCCAAGTAAAAGTAATTTAGTTGAAAGCAGTTGTCATTGTTTGAGAGAGCAGAAAGCCTTGACACGTACAGAGTTAATATTTTCAGGGTTTTTAATCAATAACATTGAGCGAGAAGTAAAACTCAGACTGGCAGAACGTTTTGTGGGCCTCAAGTTTTTCTTTTAAATTCTTTTTTGTTTTACTACGTTTGGAGGACTGGGCAGCTGCCCTGTCTATAGCCAAGTGTTTTACATTTATACTTCCTCCGTTCACAGCAACAAGCTCAATGTCCCAGCATGGCTGCCCTGCGCTCTGTTCTTCTGTCCCCCTCCTACACAGATGAATGAGGCCTTTTGTGTTGCCTGCTCTGCACCCAAAAAAAGAACAGAAGACTTCACTTCCTCTAACATTATGTCAGCGCTCACTTTGTGGTGCTTTTTTGTGGAATATCGCAGGTTCAGTGTTTTTGTTTGCAATATACTTTATTCCAAGAATATATATAGGGTTGTTCTGCACAATTTCACAAGCTTAGATTCCAAGCCTTAGAAGATAGCAATTACACCCACGCAACTAGAGGAAAATAGCTACTGATACACTGGCCGGCACAAATAGAAAGACAGATAAAAATTGCCTTTTTTTCTCCCAAAGGATGTTAAGTCTCACTTTCAACAGTGTGGATCATCACTCAAGGATTGTGTGTCATGGCATTGAGACCGAAAAGGCAGGATGAAGTTTGTATAAGGCATGCAGCACGTCTTCGGCTGGGCTCAGTCCTTTGGAATATGTGCTGCTGTATATACAGATATATTTATTTATATTATATTAGAGCAGCGGTGTGCCGTCCCTTCTGTGTGACAAGGTGGCCGTCTCCACACTGTCTCCATAGCAACAGACGAGCGGGAGATACGTGGCTTAAATCACGTGTAGTCATTCTCTCCGTTTGGGGTTTGGTTTCTATTGCTTCCCCTAATCTCTGTCTGCTTGCCTGCTTGTCTGTCTGTCTGTCTGTCTGTCTGTCTGTCTGTCTGTCTGTCTCTATCTGCTTGCAGTATATATCTGTCTGTCTGTCTGCCCGCCTGCCTGTTTATAAGCCTGCTCTGTCTGTCTGTCTGTCTGCCTGCCTGCCTGCCTGCCTGCCTGCCTGCCTGCCTGCCTGTCTGTCTGTCTGTCTGTCTGTCTGTCTGCCTGTCTGCCTGCCTGCCCGCCTGCCTGTCTGTCTCTTATAAGCCTGCAGTGTCTGTCTGTCTGTCTGTCTGTCTGTCTGTCTGTCTGTCTGTCTGTCTGTCTGTCTGTCTATTTACGTACCATATCTGTCTGTCTGTCTGTCTGTTTGTTTGTTTGTTTGTTTGTTATATACCTTTCTGTCTCTCCCCATCTACTTATCGCACCGCATCTCTATTTCTCTCTCTCTGTGTCTCCTCTCCTGTCATTGTGGCTGACTGTTGAACATGAATGCATGTCTCAGACAGTGGAGTATTGTTCCATCCAGCAGGGACAGAACATTGGTGTTCTCTCATTATGGCTACTAGAGTTCAACACAATGCACCGACCAGCGCCCAACATGGTGGAAAGGAATTGAAATGGGAAGTGGAAATACTTTCTATGGGGGGGGGGGGGGGGTTGCATTTATTTTAGATAGGATAGAAGGGAGACAGGAAACAGAGAGCAGAGAGACAGGGGAAGGACATGCGACACAGGTGTCCAGCTATTGAACCGGAGGTGCTGTGTGATCATGTGGACAACAACGCACTCTCTGGTCACCTACCAGCATGGCTCATAAGTACACAATTTAACCACATGAACCCTAGCATCCATATTCTGGCCATGTCATAATAGGTCGAAATGGATGAACATTCTATGAAACTAGGTGAACATTTGGCAAAAATAGTAGATCTACGCCTTGTGAGCTTGTAGATCAGATATTGGGCCTCATTCACTAAGCTGCTCATAAATAGTGTGGAAATAAATTGACTAAAGGGGTGTGTATTTTCTCTAAGCACAATCTGACGTGCGATTCACAAAAGGGATAATACAGCCTTGATATGTGCGGATCACAGGTGTCTCTTTTTTGTCTGAAAGTCACGAGCGTGTAGATCATCCACGCCCAATTTAACACCATAAAAGGCAACCGGAAACGTCTAACGTCAGACGAAAAACGTCATCAATCCTCAAAATCGACATATACGCGGCGGGACACACCCACTCGACAACTTGTAGATCACCGCAAGTGAGTCCCTCACGCGTTGGATCCGCTCTCTGAATGTTAATAAAGTAAATAGCCAACTCTCACGTGTAATGAGTGTGTAAGTTTAACTTCACGTCCAAAGGCTAATAAAACTTGGAAAGGATATTATATGAGCCCTTTCTACTGAACAATTTTTCACTCACCTTTAGTGAGGTAAAAAGATGATGCTGGAATCCGTCAATATCCGATGGAACGCCAAGGGAACTAATAATTCAGCTCTAAATGTGTCAACTGAAAATAAACTAGAAAAAGTGCTCCTTTTTCTAGTTCTCCGCCAGGTCAGGTACGTTATTGTGGCCTCCTGGTGGCGCTATAATATGCCAATGTGAAAAGGGTGCCATTTGTTCAAGCCAGGGCTTTTCACTGGACACTGCATTCATGATTTGAAATTTGAAATTTCATTTTGTTCCAAAAATATGTTTTGCAAAATTAGACCTGCTGGTGGCGCAATAACAGGCCAATGTGAAAAGGGTGGCATTTCTTCCTCGGCCTAATAGAAATGTGCGTGTGAAATTTCACGGAAATCGCAAGCTGCATTCATGATTTGAGGCATTTTGTTCAAAACGGACCAATCCTGCAAACTTTGGAAGCCAATCTTAGAGAATCAGGTTGGAATATGGGAAATCGGATAAATCTGTGTTGATCACATGACTATAGAGATACTGTGTACCGATTTGTGTGACGCTCCTGGTGGCGCTATAACCGGACAATCTGAAACATTTGGCCCAGAGGTTCTGAATTGGCATCCATGGAGTGATGTGCACAGTTTCGCAGCGGCCGGGCCAACGGTGCCAGAGATTAGCTGCTAACGGACGGACAGGACGGACGGACGGACGGACACACGGACGGACGGACGGACAGGGGGTAAAACATACTCTCTCGCCATGCCTTTCGGCCTGGCGGAGACAATAAAAAGCGGTTGAATTTGCGTCATGTCTATAATTATGCATCCAAGTAATAGATTGTTTGACATATTTATTTTTATTTTATATGTGTCTGACAAATTT
This sequence comes from Gymnoscopelus braueri, assembly GCF_963280865.1. Taxonomy (NCBI): domain Eukaryota; kingdom Metazoa; phylum Chordata; class Actinopteri; order Myctophiformes; family Myctophidae; genus Gymnoscopelus; species Gymnoscopelus braueri. The sequence goes on along the minus strand of NC_137626.1, from coordinate 26,588,119 downwards.
GGTTTGGCACGATTGAAATTGATTTTGCATGAAGAATAAGGCATTCTAATGACATACGCAAGCTTGGTCCCATGTAAGTCTGCCTACGAGCAGACGTGAGAAAGAGCGGCCATCCGTCAAAATTCACGGACAAAAGAAGATTGATGAATCAGACTCTTAACGTGGGAATTTGCGTAAATGCCGATAAGTACAAAATATGGACGTAAATGAGCTTAGTGAATGAGGCCCAATGTCTCTAGTTTATGTACAACGAATTATAGAGTTTAAGTGGTTTAATGGCTACTTTACCTGCAGACCACTTTAACCACAACATCATGGGTTGCTCTGTATAAACGTGTCTGCTAAATGCCCCAAAATTGCAATTGGGTTAGTCGCGCGTCAGCTCCTCTCAATCTTGAACATAAACCATTTAAAGAGCTATTTCAAAACACTCCTGGGTCCATCTTAACATCTACCCAGACTTTTGTGTGCACCCCAGACAGTCTTTAAGTTGCTTCATTTGATCACCCTCCCATTGACCTTCAAACTCAGTGCTAACCATGGTCAATGTTAGACACATTGAAAACACACACACACACACACACACACACACACACACACACACACACACACACACACACACACACACACACTCCTGATTCTGGTAACCGATATTGTCCTTCTAATGTGTGAGGGGACTGTCATTTTTCAACCCCCCCCCCCCCTGTTTATTTAAAAACATTTACTTATTAAAAAAATGGAGATACAAGGTTTCTGAGAGACACAGACGATACACCACTTTAATTCAGCCTTTACTTACTGAACTCACCTGAAGTACAGCATAGATCTACCGTACAGTACATGTTTATCTGTATGTAGTAAAATACTTAATGTTTTGCGGTGCTAGATTTTGCAACCATGAAGATTATTAAGGTCAAACATTTCCTGATAAAGACGGAGAGTCTTTGTGTGTGTGTGTGTGTGTGTGTGTGTGTGTGTGTGTGTGTGTGTGTGTGTGTGTGTGTGTGTGTGTGTGTGTGTGTGTGTGTGTGTGTGTGTGTGTGTGTGTGTGTGTGTGTGTGTGTGTGTGTGTGTGTGTGTGTGTGTGCGTGCGTGCGTGCGTGCGTGCGTGGGTGTGTGTGCGTGGGTGTGTTGATAATTCAGGTCAATATGCAATCAGGAAAGATACTGAGACCTGATGTAATTATACCTATTCAGTATTATGGGAGCTGCATAGAGGGTGTGGTGTGCATGTGACTGTTCTGTATGTTCTACTGAGTGTGTGCAGTGTTTGAGTGTGTTTATGTGCTGTGTGTGTGTGTGTGGTGTCAAAGAAAAGCATCAGTTCATCAATTCATGACATAATTCATACAAAGTGCTTTGAAAACCTTATTTGCTTTTTATAAACCACATGTGCATTGCCAGGATGAACTGTGCAGATGCAGGGAATTGACTGTCCTGTCCATACCGTGCCTCCGTTTATGTCTGTAAAGGCCTACTGTGCTTGTGACACAATTCTTTGCAACTTTGTCGCATGGCAATAAAAATGTTCAGAGGATTCTGAAAACAAAACGTTTGTGCTGCGAAAGGCCTCTCCGAGTTCCTCTCTGTGAAACAATCCCCAGCAGGGTCCTACTTTTGTCTCTGCATGAGGAAGTCAAGGAGTTGATTGCTCTTCCTGTTTTTCAGGGGAGATTCTTTGGCCCAGTCACAATGTACTGTTCTCCTTTCTGCTAAGTTTCCTCCGTGTAAATATCAAAGGTCGGCGCGCGCCGCTCTAAGGTTGGCTTTGTTTGAAATACAGAGGTGTGAGGGCACGGCGGCTGTTTGTGGCTTTGGACAACGTTTTTACGGAACAAATTCACCAGTGGGCCATGCTGAACCGCAGGTAAACGAGAAGGGCTGAGATGTTAGATTTTCAATCCTACAGCAGAATGGCTCAGAGCCTTTGCATGGAGACCAAGTGCCTAATATCTCCCCCGGGCCAAGGGGGATTTTCCTTTAGGCTGGAGGATAAGGCTTTAGCGTACCGTGTTGCGTGGGAGGCCGGGGTTCAAATCCAGGATGTTACATATAAAACGCCAAAATATTCTAATATTAGAAAAAGAAAGTAATGCCTGATTTGTACGATGATGGTGTTGTACACCGCAGATGTATGAGCTCACAATGCATCACAAAAGAAGCATAAAATGGCCTCCAGTAGTGGTTCTCACAGAGTGGTCCCGGGGCCCTTGAAGGGGTTCCAGGGGGTCCCCAGCTAAATCTGTTAATATAGCATCATGAGCAGTTTAACCATTTAACCTTATTTTCTACTTCGGATATTCAAACATAGCTGATCTACAAACTCACTACGTGTCACAATGCAACGTACTATGAGCTTGTAGATCGGCTTTTTTTGAAAAAGTTTCAATAATCTTTAGAATTCCTTTAAACACTAATCTTCTATTAAGGGGTCCCTGGCACTCGTTGGCCAAATACATGGGGGTCCTTTACATGAAAATGTTTGAGAACCACTGGCCTACAACTCCACACACCTCAACGCTGTGTTGTGGTTGTGCAGAACACTGTAAATCCACAAGTGGGACAGCCGGCGAGCATCTAATTATACAAAACGTTCGCAAGCCTAGAATGGTGGCGACCGTTGCCGCGGTGAATAGAGCTCCAGATGCCTCGTCGCCTCTCAGCGTTTCGCGCCAGGCGGTAGCGCAGCGCTGCGGACCCTCTGTCTTTTCACTTTTAGGCCGTTGAGGCGCCCCTTCCTTACAGAGAGGCTTTTGGTCAGGCGTGTGCCTGCATTCCCTCGGCCCCAGCTCCCCCCACCCCTCCACGGGTTCGGCTGGACTCGTGCCCGGGCTCGGCTCTGACTCAGCCTCCTTTGTCCGCACCCACCCAAACCCCCCATCACATGACCTGCTCTGGCACCTGGCAGCGTGGGCCGTGCTCCAAAATGCTGCCCACAACCCTTTTTGTTCCACTGTTCATCCACCCCCCCCCCCCCCCCAAAGGGACTCCACACACTCCCAACGGCCTCAGCGTAGGCACAGCGCCAGGGGGTGATCCAGCGCCAGGCGGCCCATCGCAACATCCATGACGTCACCTCTTGAGGGCCAATAAGTGCACAACACAGCCCCTCCGTTCCAGATCCCTTATATCACTGGTTATCAAATGTTTTAATTTCAATGGCCCCCAGTTAGGTATGGCCACAGACTTCCGTAACTCTGAGAGTGCACAAATGGACCCGTAAGGGGTCCCCGACCCGATTTTATTTTGGTTCTAAAAGTGTAGTATGCGTCGGCCTTAACGGTCCAGTTGGTTCTTAACTATCAATAGCTTGGGACCCTCACTGGAACCCCCAGAAGGATCCCCAGGGGTCCCAGGACCCAACTTTGAGAACCACTGCCTTACAGATGTGTGTCTTGATGCAAGGCTTTCTTGAGATCTCCGTGGCTTTACTTGGTGTGTCGCACATTCAAATGGCTTAAGTTAATATCTCGTGGGATGGTCTGATTGCGAAGCAGACGTCATGGTTTCGTCACACGCATACGCTGAAACACGAATGTGTTTCATTGCCCTTCGTTTGCAATTCAGACGTAGCAGAAGCTCCAGCATGTTCTTCGCAACGTGGAACTAACAGCTCGATGCAACACTTAACAACTCTCCGAGAACGCTTTGCCACACCGTTTTCTCGTCTCATCGGAGAAACAGGAATAAATGGTACTCGACCAAAGTCATTTGTTGTGGAACCGCTGCGAGCGGCGTGCAATAAACTGCGTCCCAGACCAGAAAGCCGCAGAGTTCAGCCTCGTACTGCGAGACTCCCCTCGTTTTAATGTAAATGTTTGGACTGGCTTATGAGAAAAGGGAGGGTTTGTATCTCCAGCGGTTACACAATGCAGCATTCCGAAGGAGTTCAGACTTCTCCGAGAGGAGGGGAGGGAGTTACGAAGTGGGAGAGGGGGAATGTCAGACATCTGAGGACGACCCTGCAGCACCCTGGCTGCGTTTTGGGACTCTGCTGGGGCCTGTTTCTAACGTGAAGAAAAGAGATGAAGGACAGGATAGCAAGGAATAGGAAAAGAAAAACACAGATGGTTATCCTCCGAAGGGGTTTTAAAGACCTACCTGTCTGTGCAGGAAAGAGAATGCATTCACACAGCAGTATGCGCAGAATGCGTGTGTAGAGATGCATGTCAACAAACACACTTGGACATGCACGGACAGACGTGTACTCACATGCATCAGGCGGGTGCGTGTGACCATGCACAAACACATTCACAGATCCATGTGCTGTACTATGCATGCAAATATTAAACAATAAATCAGGGTCACAAATTCTCGCACAAGCAATTTTCAAGAGAGCTCATGAGTCTTTACCAAGACTTTAAACCAACACACAGAATGCAAAATTAGAATCTAGAGATGAGCGTCTGTAACGTGAAACATGAGCCTGTAGAGCGGTCTCCTACTATTCGCACAGAAGACGAGGTAATCTCCCTCTTGTTGTCATTTCATTAAATGGGAGTGCAGAGAGGACAGGCATGGGCTTGCTCCCAACGTTAGGAACTCCTCTCTTACGAGAAATCTGGAGGCAAAATACAGAGGGGGGTTACATTTAAGAAAGGGAGACGGAGGAGGAGGAGGGAGACTGAGAGACAGACAGACAGACAGACAGACAGACTATCTGTGGGATGGGATGTTGTGAGGGGGGTACAGAGAAAAAAACAAAATAAAAAAAAAGAATCCTCCTCTCCTCCACATCTCCTCCTCCTCTCCTCCTATACGGGAGGTCAGATGTTGAAGTTACACCCCTGAAGCTCTCCTCCACCCTCGCTCCCTCTTTCACAACAAACTCCCTGCAGGGATCTCTCTCTCTCTCTCTCTCTCTCTCTCTCTCTCTCTCTCTCTCTGTCTCTGTGTTAACCACTTAAGCCCCATACTTAGCTGATCTACAAGCTCATAATGCATCGCAATGAGCAGAGCTTGTAGATCTGCTATATATATATTTTTTAAAGTCACCTTTTAAAAATGTGTTAAAAAATGTTTTCAACCTTTCTACCTTTTGGCTGATAATGACATGCCCAAAAAAGATACACGACACTATGTTTATCAATGAGGCGGCTCCCACAGCAACTACAATGTTCAGTGTTGACATGTCTGTAGCAGCTAGCAGGTATAATATTATACATGTCTGTATACTATAATTCCTCTGTGTTAAGAGCTCCAGCTTCATGAAAAAGACAAATAGTGTCTCTCTCTAGACCTCCTCAGAATGAGCCAATTAAGCCAATGAGCCAAACAAGCTGATTGATCCTTGCGTAAATCAATGTGGGAAGTTATGACACCCCTTGACAGACACCAGTGAGTTGTGACAGATCAATTAAAAGCTCTTTGCTTTTGGCTACTAATACCTTCATTTATCTTAAGCGGTGTAGCTTTTGGGAAGGACTCATTGGTTGCATAATACCTTTAGTGTACACATCACTTTAGCTGTCCAGTGGAGCAGCTAAATTGATGTCATAATTAAAAGCTGCAATCGATAACTTTTGTGTATTATCCAAGGTCTGGAAACCCAGTCTCCAGAGGCAATCCCCACTTGGCATGGGGATATGTTGGCCTTATGAGCCTCAGGCAGTACTTTACTTGTCAACCAGGTGTCCTACCCTGCAGGGCCAGATTAACCCTTTGTGGTGCTCGGGACTTGAACCCGGTTCGGTGACCCCTGTGACCGAATTTCGTAAGAGGGGGGGGGGGGGGGGGGCAGGGGGTGCTGCTGAAAATGTTCACTCCCTCAGTGCGGCTGATGCATTTCGGAATCGATTTAGCACTATTTCAGCAGCCCCGGACAGTATATTGGTGCTGTAACTGTACTTACAATAGTTTTTTTTTTCTCTTTTTGCCAGCCGTTTGGTGCCCCCCTCAAGCTTGGTGCCCCAGGCTGCAGCCCCTAAAGCCTGTGCAAGCCGGCCTGCGTACCTGACACCAGAGTATAAAGTTCTCAATGGAGGAATAGACCGCAACCTTGCTCTACCATTAAAATAAGTTTGGGATTGCAGCTTTAAACATACAGGTTTAAAGAATGTAAACCAACATAAAAAAAGTTACTCGATAGCATCAGAAGGACATTCACTTTGAGGCTGAGTGGTTTTTGTTAATGCCAGGAGTAATGGTTTGTTGACATTTTACTACAGAGGAGAGGTCAAATAGCTCTGAGGAACTCTAAAAGCCCAAAGGTTCTAAAATGGTGCATAGATGAAAGAAGGCAGTAGGCAGTTGATTGCCTTTCTTGTTCTTAAATGGACTTGTCCTGTGTTTATCTGTTGACATCTTTTGTTCTCTTCCATGTGTATCAATATAACATTGATTTCGCTTGAAAAGAAAGTGAAGTTGGCACTTGGGGTGGTGGCTAAGTTCCTTCTCACAACTTCAGACACCAGGGGTTTAGAATGCTCCATGGTGCCTCCGGCCTGGTCGGGCGTTCCAATTGGCTGTGTTCGTGGGAGGGAAGGCGGGGAGGGCGATCTCTGCTGCACCAGCAACAGCAAGAGTCTATTATAAGGGGAACTGGGAATTGACAAAATGTCTAAATTGGGAGAAAAGGGTCAAAAAGATCAAAAGAATTGAATAAAAAAGAATGGATACAAACCATTTCAACGACTTGACGACACAAATATCAGCGCAGCCGCCCGCCTCCCCCAAATGCTGATTAGATTAGATGACGACGATGGGGTCAAAAACCACAAGACTCAGCAACAATACTGTCTCTATCGGCCTTGTCAGAATGTGATTGGAAAACAATAGGCTAATGTTAGGCAGCCTGGCAGACACTCGCATTCCGGCATCCACTGGTCAGATAGCAGCCTGGGCAGCAAGCGGCCTATTACAAGCTAATCAATTTGCACAGTGACGGGAAGAGCGCCGTTAAATGGCTTCTGTTTTATTGGCACGTCCATGTGATGTCAAGGATGTTTGGGCTGTGCTGGGCAAGGGGACAAACTGGTCTGGTGCCAGACGGCTGATAAGCATGATTTATACTTACCAACGTGTTGAAGCACATCGCCTTGTGAGCTTGTAGATCTGCATTTTTCGGTGCGCAACACCCACGCGCAACAAAGTATATAACTCGGGCTATGAGGTTAGATGGATTGCAATGGCCTGGCAGTGCTGATACAAGGCAACGGGTGTTTTCTGCAAATGGCACGGAACAAAACAAGACAGTTTAATGTATTGAGATTTATAAGCTTGTTGTGCTGTAACTAGAGTGAGGAATTATGACTGTGGCAGTGATTCCCAGCCATGACGAATCAACGATGTTGCAAGAGGGACCCCAAATAATTGGCAAAACACTGCGATTGTTGTCATAATATAATATGAAAAAAAGTACAAAAGTGGGCCCTGATCCAAAACAGACGAAACGCTGGACTATGGCTTGTCTTAACCACTTAACCCCCATATGGTTGAGCGCAGTCCCTCAGGGCTCTATGCGAGTGTCTTTTCTGTTTTCTGTTATTGTGCGGAAAGCTTTTGCTGAAAATAGCCGATCGACAAGCTCACAATGTTAATTGTGTTCAGTGACTGCATACACAGAGATAGATTGTGCAACTTGGTCCAAATGGAGTTCAGATCAGAGCCTATGATTTGTGTTTAATTTGAGTTCGGTCTCGATACAATACAATGAGCATTGTCAAGGCATGATGGGGAAATAATTAACTACTCAAGATCAGGCATGTGTTTTAATTGGTATACCCTCCAGCTTACACTGCAGCTCTCTCTCTCTCTGTCTCCCTCTCTCTCTCTCTGTCTCCCTCTCTCTCTCTGTCTCCCTCTCTCCCTCGCACGCACGCACGCACGCACGCACGCACGCACGCACGCACGCACGCACGCACGCACGCACGCACGCACGCACGCACGCACGCACGCACGCACGCACGCACGCACGCACGCACGCACGCACGCACGCACGCACACAAACAAACAAACACAAACTTACCTGCCACACCCATCTACTCTGTGTATATACACACACACACAGGCATGCACACACACACAGAGGCACGCACGCACACACGCACGCACGCACGCACGCACGCACGCACGCACGCACGCACGCACGCACGCACGCACGCACGCACGCACGCACGCACGCACGCACGCACGCACGCACGCACGCACGCACGCACGCACCACAGACCACACACACATGAATGCACACACTTTTCACCCATAAGCTTCCCTTCCACACCAATCAAATTATAAACACACACACACACACACACACACACATAGGTGCACGCACACAAATCCACAACCAAGCCCCTGCATGTTCTGTTATTAGATTAATGAGTCCTGCTTGAACTCTGGCACGTTTGCACACAGACTACTGGAATGTACTCTACACAACCATGACGGATGGATACCACTGTTGTTGATAGATTGTATATTTACTCATTATATTCACTGTTAATAGACTGAACTGTATATATTATCCGTACATATACACATATATATCATAGCCACTGTCTGTCCATATGCACTCATACGTGATTTATGTTCATTTACATTTACTGGCGATGGATTGTGCATTACAGCATCTGTCTGTCTGTCTATGCACACACCCACCTGCCCTGCCCATCTATGTACAAACACACGCATGCATGCACGCACGCACACACACACACACACACACACACACACTCACCACTCCTATTTTCTGTATATGTGTACAGTATACTGTATACACACACTCACACACACACACTCACTCACTCACTCATGCGCGCGCACACATACAACCACTAATCCATCTGGACCCGTTTCTGAGAGATCCTGTCAGACTTCAGTTTTTGTGTGTGCGTGCGTGCATGTGCGTGTGCGTGTGTGTACATGTGTCTGTCTGAGTGCTTGTCCTTAGGCATTGAATTTTGACGGAGCAGATAACAGAGCAGATAACAGAGAAGATCTATAGATCTTGAGCCTTGAGGGGACTGGGGCCTGAAGTTGACGTCTATATGTTTAATTTGTTGGCTTCCTATAGCGGCCTGCTGTATTTGACAGAACTTGTCAACGTTTGATATTTTTCAGCTATTCAGCTATTACGCTGTTATCTGACCTGAAAGCCCTCTGGTCACAAATCTTACTGGTGGTGTAAATCTGTCACGTAATTCTATCACTAAGGCCTATACTTTGTCACTTACTGTACTTTGTCACTTGAAGAAAATAACAGATTTTCAACTGAAGTCACACTTTGAAGTTGAGAATTCGTCTTTTTTTCCGTTAAGAGTTGTGGTCGTATGACAAAGTATCTATAAATTCTGAATGTGCGTGTCTATCTGTACATCCGTCTCGAGAGCCGTTCATCCGATGGACTTCACACTTGGCGGGTGTTTTGCTGACGAGCCAAGGAAGTGTGAAGTCAAATAAATCAAGTCAGATCATGTGTGGCAGCTGTCGGAGGGAGATCAGAGCATCAGGCCTGCAGTGTTATCCAGGGGAGAGAGGGAGGGGGGGAGAGAGAGAGAGAGAGAGAGAGAGAGAGGGAGAGGGAGAGGGAGAGAGAGAGAGAGAGAGAGAGCGCCAGCCAGCCAGCCAGCCAGCCAGATGACATTATTTATCCCAAGAAGGGCTACTGATCTGCAGCCCACACAAAAGACCAGCAAATAAGCCATAATGTCAGAGGCAGTTTTTTTTTATACGTTAATGTCGAGCACAGCTATGATCTGACTCCTATAGCCCTGGAAAAAAACAGGTCAATGTCATCAGAGAATGTCATCAAGATAACTGCCCTCTTAAAGTCCTGAGGGGATGGGACACAACCATGCCCTGGGTGGGTTGGGTTGATTCCGTATTTGAGGCCTTGATGTTCGACATATATTATGTCCAGAGGAATGGTCAGTCAGAGTCACAATCTAAATCACTGTATTTGCTAAGTGCAATGTAGTATTAACCACTTTCAACTTGGCATCCCTATTTTGGGCAATGCAAAAATGTTCAAAGATAAAGATCATAGTCATAGTGTGTAACTTTTTCAATTGAAATCTTTCACCGATATGTTTTTCACAATAACCATCTTAACCAACTTCTCTTGACACTATTTTAAGTCACTAGAGTAATCGATTTTAGTATTGTATTGAAATGGCTAATTTAAAGGCACAGTTCTATTAGCTTTTGATTACATCAATATCTTAACCACGTCCAGTGGGAAACATAATAATCCTCTAATAAGGGTTTATTAGCCGTATTAAAGTCTATCCTGTAATCAAAGGGTGCGTTTGTTTCAGCTGCCAGAGAGACAATAGTGGGGGTGGAGCAGCCTCCATGGAATTAAGAACTTGAGAAAAAAAGAGAGAGAGGGGGTCTGGTCTGGTCACAGGGAATATGAACTCCTTATGAACAAAGAAAAATAAACCTATTTGCTTTGAGAACTGGGACACCGTCACTGATGTTTTGTTTGGTTGGTGAAGCCCTGCAGGATAAGGTTTCAAAACCTGCCTCTCTCTGCTGTGTGAACGTCCAGCACGAGGGGTCAAATCATTCTTTGATAAGTGCAGCGTTTTCTACAAACGATCAACCTGGAGAATAAAACAATTATGTAGTTCAAATTGTTACAAAATGTATTGGTCATGAATGTGTGGAGTGCATTAAACACTTGTTGCTCTAGTCCTGATATCCAGGTATAACTAAAGACATTCTCCATGTTTGTTTTTCAGCGTGAGAGTGAGAGAGTTTATTTTCCCTCCATGATGTAATTATGAGTGGTGGATTAGGCTTCTTCTGTGTTGGAGTATGACATAAAAGAAGGAATCTCACTTCAGTACTCCCAAACACAGAGACATACCGTAAATGTCACCCGCTGGTCCTCTGGGTAACCGGAACAGTGGGCCCCTGAGAACACTGGGCACCATTTTTGTTTATATATATTTTTTTACATATATATTTTTTTATATATTATATTTCTACAAATGCTTCAAATCACTTCAAAACCTGATAGACAGTCATTTTGAAATTTAGGTCTGATAAAGATGTACCGTGCATGTTAAAATCATGCATAGGCTACTTTACATTATTTCTGACAATTTTTCAAAGCATACATGTATTCTTTCATTTTTTTTTACATTTTGGGAAAAAGACGGTAAACTTAAAGTTGAGGTTCCCACAAGACTTATAGGTGCCCACTGGACCTGTAACCGTCCTCTGTTAAGCCTTATATACTTTGTGATATGATGATGTATATACAGCATAAAAAGGAGCAAAGACATGCACATCTAAACCCGAAGTTGGGCGGTGCTGAGTGAAAACATGTAACATGAAAACCAAAAATAGAACGCTCGCACACGGTGGGCTTTCGCCCTTCCTCAATTCTGAAGTGAACCCAAAGAGACACCCATGATAGGCTACTGTATGCAATCAACATGATCACAGAATGCATTGCAGCTGTTGACAACAGACACATGACCAATGGCCAATCAGGCATGATTTAATACATCGATGCATTAAAAAAGAGTGTCAGAACATAAACATTGTATGTATAAAAACCCAATATTAACACAGGCCTAGACAATAACACCATAGGACCTATGCACAAAATATAGGGCATATAAGCCCAGTACCACTTGAACAGTGTAGGTAAAAAACAAAAATTAAAAACAAACTCAATAAAGGTGGGCCGTCATCAAGTATGAAGCAATATAGAGGCGCCTCTATTGTTCTACAAGGTGCAATTTTACAGGCAAGAACAACAAGAGAAACACTAATCTCTCAAGACTCAAGAGATTCTGCTAAATTGGTTTGGATTGGATCCAAACACAGACACAGAGAACCGAGGAGTATCAGACCCAAACTGACCAGAGACTGTATTCATTTCCTCGTTTAGGCCCTTGACGTGTCAGCACACAGCAGAACTCGAGGACTTAACTAATAGGATTTGAAATTGTTTGAAAAGTTCTGAAAACTTTATTGTTTTGAATTTCATTGAATTTATTTACAATGTTTTAAAATATTTTGAATTCATTCATTCATTTTTTGCCAAAAAATTACATCCCCAAAACAGGTACACCAGGTTGAAAGAGGTTAAAACTGTCATTTGCTAGCCCACTGTCAGACACAGCATCCAGGCTGTGCTGTAACAGTGTCTGTCGCTGTCCTCCTCTGGTTCAGCGACCTACACATAATGATGTCTGAGGGACATGGCTAAGAATAGTACAGTAGACTGCCCTGTTAGTAGACAGTGGTGGAAAGTAACTAAGTACATTTACTCAAGTACTACACTTAAGTACAATTTTGAGGTACTTTTACTTCAGTATTTTCCATTTTATGATACTTTATACTTCTAATTAAAAAAATGCATTACCCACTTGGCTATTCACAAATAGCAGAACTACAGTACAAGCTCAGAAACTTAAGAAGCACTGGGCACTGTAAGCATACTTTAATGCCAATACTTTTGCACTTTTACTTTTTTTGCTCTATTTCGGGGCTGGTTGGTAATGTTTGTTAACATTGGAGCATGACAGAGATTTATGAAGTGATTTATGAAGTTCCAAATGGCATCATTTTCCATCTACAAATACTATTTAAGAACATGTGAATATAACCCTAATTTATATGCTGAAAACAATCCAGGATTGGACTTAAAAACTTCTAAATGGTCTTAACCAGAACCTACTTTGTGCCTCTTGCTCTGAATTATTATTATTAGTAGCAGTAATAATAGTGTTCTTCAACATCTATAACTCATATTGTCACTAAAGTCTTCGTGTAAGGTGATTTCCAGGGGCGTTGTACACAGCAAAAGTTCCAAACCTCCCCAGTGTTAATAACACAGCAGCGATGCATAGCACACTAGTCTTTCATTACAGACATAGCATGCAGCAGTGGTTCTCAAAATGGGGTCTGGGGACCCCCATGTGTCCTTGAAGGGGTTCCAGGGGGTCCCCAGCAAAATGTGTTAATATAGAAAAATCGGTTTAACCACTTCAACCTCTTTAACATCCATCTACAAGTTCACAATGTGTCGCATCACATCGCATTGTGAGCTTGTAGATCTTTTCGGAAAATCTTGAAAACATTTGAAACATCTACAGCATGGGTTTTCAACTGGTGGTCCATGGACCACTGGTGGTCCGTGAAGGTATTGCATGTGGTCCCTGATTAAGCATTTAGTTATGTAGGACAGTGAAGATTTGTATTTTATTTTATTTTATCAACCACTTGTTGAGAAACAGTGCAGTAAATTACCTGGTGACGTATAATGACGCGTCAATGTTGTCAGTTACTGGGAAGTCGGATGTCAAGAACCTCCACAGAAATGGGAGTTAGAATCTCAAGGGAAACTGTATCGGATTGCCTGTTTGAGTCACCATTATTAGGAAATGTGCCCATAATCAATCGCATATGTCTGCTCGCTCATACATAAGTTGCAATGAATCAGTTAACATGAGTTTTTTAGCCCTGGACCACAGGTCCAGGGCTTATCATTAAATGATAACTGTTAAGGGCTTGATTTAATTCACCTCGAATTAACAAATTAAATTAAGCCCTTAACAGTCATTATTAAATTTCAAGCTTTTCCCTCCATATCACCCCTCCCAACACAACAGTGGTTGATCCTCAGGTTGATTCTCAGTCAGGGTGGTGGTCCCTGGTTCATAATCCGTTGAAAACCCCTGATCTACAGTAACATCACAAATCTTGTATGGGGGTCCCTGACACAAAATATTTTCAGATGTGGGTCCGCAGCCAAATACATATCAATTTGGGGGTCCCTGACACAAAAAAGTTTGAAAACCACTGGCATACAGGCCGTATATCTCAGTTACAGTAGTAATGCCTATAGGAACTGACTTCCCCTGTAAACTGGACAGATTGCAGGCTGAAAGAAGACTCTCTGCTGTTTATCAACAGGGCGTTGTCATGGAAATAGATGACGGGGGGCCCGAAAGTGAGCAGATGGCTGGAGAAATCAATGGCACCGAGACAAACGAGCTGATATTCTTTAAACCCAAGATGGGAGGCTTGCTCCCTGCTTACATGTCGGACGTGTGTGTGTGTGTGTGTGTGTGTGTGTGTGTGTGTGTGTGTGTGTGTGTGTGTGTGTGTGTGTGTGTGTGTGTGTGTGTGTGTGTGTGTGTGTGTGTGTGTGTGTGTGTGTGTGTGTGTGTGTGTGTGTGTGTTACCATGTAGGTGGATGTGTGTGTGCATTGCGACACTTCAAGAGATTGATGCATTGTTGCATAATTATGCAACAGTAGATGTGTCATGATAATTTAACCACTTCAACCCCTGTATTCTTAGACTGTGCTGTAACAGTGTCTGTCGCTGTCCTCCTCTGGTTCAGCGACCTACACATAATGATGTCTGAGGAAGAACTGGACTTGAGTTACAACCGTATTTTGACCAATACTTCGGTCTACACCAAATCTCTTCGCCAAAAATAGACGATCTACAAGCTCACAATGCGTGGCCTTGCGATGCATTGTGAGCTTGTAGATCGGCTATTTTTGCCTAATGTTCCCCCCAGATTATGGACGCTGGGGTTCAAGTAGCACACTGTAGCTCCCTTTTGCATATTTATTTTGGTACCACCTGAGTGGGCTGAGCGACTTTTCGAGCACACTGCTCTCCTTCAGACTCTGACGAATATGCAAAAGGGAGCTACAGTTTGAAAACGTTTATTTTGTCTCCAAAAGTTCAGCACCTGCCTTTAAATGGAAAATGGATTTGCGCCTCTTTCGATCCTCATAATCATAATCAATGTTATTGCAGGTGTGATTATTGTGGAACCACCTGCATCTTGTCTCTGTGTGCAGATATATCTGCATCGTGTGCAAGCCTGTGTGCAGTGAAGGAAGAAGTACTCCGATGTGTTACTTAAAAGTAGCAATGCAATAAAATAAATATACTCTGTTACAAGTAAAAGGCCTGTATTAAAAAATTTTACTTGAGTAAAAGTACAAAAGTATTGGCATCTAACTATACTCAAATTGGTCAAAATCTTTGCAACTTTTCAAAAATAGCTGATCTACAAGCTCAGAACGCATCACATCGGGACGGATTGTGAGCTTGTAGATCAGATATTTGTTAGATTATGAATAATCTAAATTGTGTGTGGGTGTGTGTGTGTGTGTGTGTGTGTGTGTGTGTGTGTGTGTGTGTGTGTGTGTGTGTGTGTGTGTGTGTGTGTGTGTGTGTGTGTGTGTGTGTGTGTGTGTGTGTGTGTGTGTGTGTGTGTGTCTATTTGTAACGTACTACAGGCCTACTCTAGACAGCGAGCAAGCATGTACATGCAGGCCTGTGGCTTTCTGGCACATTTTGCTCAGACAAGCACAAATATGTCAGTAATGTTAAAAGGTTTGTGTGTCCGACCCTTGCAACTGGTTCTGACAGCCTCCTCCCTCTGGACAGGTTCAGTGATTCACATTGACGGTTGGTTTTTTAAATTTCACCTCTAGGACAGTGATTCCCACTCCCTGTGGGCCGGGGCCCACTGGTGGGCCGTGAGGATATTGCAAGTGGGCCCCCAAATAATTGGCAAAACACATTTTAATGATAATATATCAGCATCAAAAACATAACCGACGCTGCAGAAAAGGCGTCAAGATGGCTGTGGATCAAGCAGGGGGGATCCGTGGACCACATAAACTACTTAGACAAAATAATGTAAAAAAAAACATGTCATGGTATTTTTTCTTTAAAACCTTGGAGAAAAAAAAGAAAAGCTGTTTCATTGTGAATTTGTGATACAGGTAAATAGGAACTAAAAGGTAGAGTAAGTGATATTTTTTGGTTAAGACAAAGTTTTTTTTGTTTAAAGGTTAAAGTGCTCTATTTTGATCGTAATCATTGCTATAGAGTGATTGTAACAGGGATCTCCCTGTCTCTCCAGCTCTTTAATACACAGAAAATACATTATTGTACCCATTTATCAGCTTAAAATGTATAGTGTTACAGTTCTGTCTGCTCATTTCTTTGTGTCATCACTTCCAGTATCACTTTAATCTGTATCTGTGATTTCTGTCTCCTGATTGGATAGAATTGGTATCCTGACCTGAAAATGCATTTTCTGTTTATTAAAGATCCTGGAGAGACCCATACTGAACAAACACTCTATATCAATGAGGACTATCAGAATATAGAGCTATTTAAGTTAGTTGCATTGATCCAAGCCGGAATAACACAATCGATTGATTGATTGGGCCGCTTTCAAGATTTTCAAGTGGTGATCCAAGTAAAGGTTGGAAACCGCCGCTCTAGGACTCCAACCTACACAGTTAAATCCTCGGGGTTAGTTCAACTCTGAGAGTGTACAGTACAAATGGAACCAAATGAACCCATAATGGTCCATTTGTACACTCTCCGGTTTACAGACCTTTAGGTAGGAGAGAAACGGGGATCCCTGAAACCCCCTCAAGGACCCCTGGGTGTCTCTCGACCCACCGTGAGAACCAGTGCATTAAAGATGGGGTGCCATGATATTTTTCAACCCTAAAACCTGATCATAAGGTATTATTATTATGTAAGGATTTTTTTCAACAACAAAAAAGTGTACAGAAATTGTTAAAATTATGTAAGTATACCTGGTTCTCACCTTAGCACCTCCTCCACCACCTTAGCACCACCCACCTGTCCTTGTCCCTCCTCCTCCTCATGCCCACACCTGTTGTGTTATGATAATGAGGGGGAGGGTATGGCTTTGTGATGTCACTAAAGCGCTGTTTCTCTATTGGCACGTTTGACCCTCAAACCCGCGCCGACTCAGCAGAGCTTGAGGCCAAGGAGGTGCGCCCTCGCGCCTCCAGGTGCGAGTGCCCGCGCCGACCGGCCGATGCTCTGCTAGTCGAATCAGCGCCGTCCGAGTTATAAACCGATAGGGACAGAATAGATCTTTTCATGGATTTCTATCCATGTGTGTGTGTGTGTGTGTGTGTGTGTGTGTGTATGTGTGTCAGGGATAAACTAAAACAAATGTTAAAAGCCAGAACACAATAAAAGTATCTTAAGAGTCATGCTTTCAATAAACCAAATTGAAAGCATGAGCGCGTGCGCGTGTGCGCGCGTGCGTGTGTGTGTGTGTGTTCGGGGCCATATATGTTAGTGCACTGTGGTTGGGAAGCCTCCTGGCTTGCATTCGTGGCTCCCTCTAGTGTTGGTTCTACAGAATTGCCTGGGTGGGTGGTAAAAACGAGCGCTCCTTTTTCAATTTCCCTGGAATGCCAATTTCCCTGTAACATATACACTATACAGGGTATCTCTCACAAGTTACAATTTAAGGACTTTTAAGACCTTTTTAATAACTCTAAAATGGAACAATAATAAAAAATTATAGTATAATAATAAAACATTAATAAGACCATTATTACATCAAAAGTAACCAACACACTATACTTTAAATAATTGTCAAACATTGTCAAATATTACCTTAGAAAGAGCTTGTAGTTCGGCTATTTACACAATATTTATCTGTAGAACCGAGTCAAACTAAATGTAATGCCTCAACTCCTACAATTTCAAGGGCTTGTCAGTTCAAATATGATTATTTTGGGGGGTCACGGCCTGAAAAGTTTGGGAACCACTGCTTTAAGGGACAATTAGTGATCAAAGCCTCCAGTGATTATTTTCAAACTTTTATCACATCCATGTATTGTTGCTAAAATTCTTATCTTGTTTTTTGTAAAGCACTTTGTAACCTGTTTATTATCATATTAATATTATTACAAAGTTGCCTGTTAAAATAATGCCTTCAAACAGCCAATTTGGCAAAGCATGATATTCGCGTCAATGATCGATGGTCCTGCCTTTTATAAATGTTATTCAGTTTCATGCATATCGTTGCTGTCGGGCAGAAACCTCATATCTCCATATTTAAACTTTTTCAGTTTTTTTTGGCCTACTTTGCCATACAAACAGTCTAGCACAAAAGTAGCAAAAATAGCCGATCTACAAGCCCAGAACACGTTGCAATGCGACACTTTCTATATTTGAGAATGTTTTATAGTGAAACTGTAAGTGTGTCTGTGGGTTTTATAATTGAATGAAAAAAATGAAAAGTATGGATTCAATGGATCCAACTACACTGGATCCAATGGAATACAGATTCTTTACTATTTTCTGGAAATTAACAGTTTTGGAGATACAAGAGTCAATACAAGAGAGACAATATTTAATATAATATAATGTGCATCAACAATTTTGAAAGGATGTCAATAGTTCAAGACATGATGTTTTTCATATTGCTGGTTAGTGGCTGTGGTTATAGCCAGAACCTCAGAGTGTCGCAACTCGTTTAACCGGCTGCCTTTAGTGCCTTTACATGCAAACATGCTTGCTGCCAAGCCTAAGGTCCAAAGGTCACTGCCTCTGTTCAGGTGTGTAGGTGTGGTCAAGGCATTAAAACAAGGCAAGGCGTTCTATCATTGTTTCACAACTCATAATGTGTGCCAACTGTTGGAGGGAGATCTGAGCGTCAGGCCTGTGGGGCTTTCCAGATGTCAGAGGGAGAGAGAGAGAGAGAGAGAGAGAGACAGAGAGAGACAGAGCAGATTCTGTTTCAGATTCTTATTCAGATTATATTATTTATCTCAAGAAGGGCAATGCAATTGCAGCCCACCCACACGCCACCCACGACACAAAATAATATTCACAAGCAAGGAAAGCCATATGTAATTTTAACATTTCAATTCAAGTTTATTGTCACATGACAAGTTTACAGCTGCAAAAGAGTGGGTGAAATATATTTCTGTGCAAGCTTCCACGGATTGCAGTTTCAAAAGATAATCATAATGAAAGAAAAATGACAAATAAAACAACATTACGGTCGAGGAAGTCATCACATTATTTGAAAGAGGCAAGTAGGGCACAATCTGACTCCGAACATTGGAGAAGAAACAATCGACAATCGGGTGTTCCGATATAAATATCGCAAGACAACTGCGCTGTTGGGAAGTCTTGCAACTATGTATACTGCACATCATGAAGAGAGGAAAGGTTTATTCTCGCAGCATATATTTTAAGATTGTGTTGTTTACTTAGTTTAAACTCACGGTGTAATATTTGATTAAATCAAAAGTCTCTTATCCTTAACTAGTCGTCTTCTGGTAAATGTCAATTAGCCCTTATGAAGTCTAACTACAGCAGCAGTGATAGAGCGTGCTTGTTTTAGCTGCCAGAAGACAATAGGCTAGTGAACGGATCTGGTTTTACTTATAGCTTCTAATCGTTGCTTTCTGTGATTGTTTGCACATCTTCCATTGTGTCTCGTGGATATCATTTCATTTTATAATAATTGATTTAATTATTATTCTGTAGTTTTTTTCTGGTTAAAGATTTACTTTTTTACAGTCCTGTCCATGAAGCAGCTGGTATTTATTTCACAGTTAGACATGCAGTTTCTTCTCATTATTCTAGTGTGATTTCCTTGCTTGTATCTACACATATGAGTTTGTTCAGGCCTCATGACATCTCACAAAGACAGGAACTGCAGTCTTGTAGCAGACAATGCACAGCCTTGGACATGGGCCCAGTGGATCTCCATAAGACCAAGAGAGACTGTCACTCTCATTGTTAAAAAAGCAATAGTTTTCAATATACTTCCCATAAGCCACTGGGGTCCTCCGGCTGAACCAATTCCAGCGCTCATGCTAGGAAATAGCCAACAAGACCTCAGTTTATGTAATCCCTGCATCCATCTAGCGCACTGGTTCTCAAAGTGGGGTTCGGGGACCCCCCGGTGTATTTGAGGGGGACCTTTACGGGTCTGTTAAATTCAATTGAGGGTCAGTGGCCCAATGCATATCAAACTGGGGGTCCATGAAATTAAAAGGGTTGAGAATAACTGATGTAGTGGGACAATTACTATAGCAAGTAGTGTGCAGCGACACACACACACACACACACACACACACACACACACACACACACACACACACACACACACACACACACACACACACTCTAAAACACACAATCGATGTACCTTCTGCAGGCAATAACATAGTGTCAAAATTAAACAGCTTTACGTGTTCCCTCAATAAAACAACGCGTGTGAGTGTGTGCGAGCGCGAGCACACACACACACACACACACACACACACACACACACACACACACACACACACACACACACACACACACACACACACACACACACACACACACACATGGCTCCAGTCCACCCATACTAGCTATAATTGAACATTCCTTCTCTGGAGCCAGAGTCTCCCGCTGAACATTCCATAGACATTAGAGCAGGCTGCCGCAGCAGCAGATGCGAATTACTGTACCAGGTCCCATTATATTATGTCATTACACACACACACACACACACACACACACACACACACACACACACACACACACGACTTATCAGGGGAATGTGGTTTAGATTGGATGTTATGAGCGATGATTCTGTTTTGAATTGCGTCTCAGAGGCGTTAGGGGGTGGCCAGGTTTGGGGGAGGGGGTGTTGTACATTGGAGTTACTCATGCTACCGTACAGGGCATCGGATCAAAGGAGTCCATGAGTCACTTACTGTAAACCCCATATACTCCGTTGTACATCAAATGGCTGAGATAGCCGCAATCCGGCTCAAAGGAAGTGCAAGTTTTGGGTGGCCATAGCTGAATGGGTAGCGGAAAGTCCCAAGTTCGATTCCTGGCCCTGGCAACATGCTGAGATGTTCCTGAGCAAGACACCCTAAACTGCTCCCCCCTGCGCTCACTTGAGAAGCACTCAACTGTTGGAAGCTAAAACTTCCTCTGTGGGATGAAACGGGTCTAATTATTATTATACCACACATTCTGCTGTATTTTCGCAGAATGTGCGGCTACTTTCACAGAATATTCATCTTTTATGGCATGCCCAAAATAGGGACGCTGTTCATTGGGTTGAAGGCAATACATTCGAAAAATGTATAAAAAACAACGGCAAACTATTATTAGAACATAAGGAAAAACCTTTCAACGCGTGAAGTCGAAAACGTCTCACAATGATCGGGTCGGATGCTCCGTGGTTTACAGGAAGCCGGGGTTTAGCCTCACATTCCTTTTGAAACTCCCACCCACTCACCACCTCCACCACCCACCCATTTTGCTTTTCTTTTGGGCCATTCTTTTTTATTCCTCCCGTCCTTTATCCAGTGTACAGTATTAGTAGTGTGCAACTGTGGCGGGTAAATCCAGGCGTGCCATTGTGTGATCAGGGGGGGGGCACCGGTCACTGCCGCCAGCCAACAGCCGACCAATGGGAGGCCCCCCCTGCTGGCACAGCTGTCATGCCGTTTCACTGATCTGTGTGGCACGGCTGCTCATTAGTGGCTTTTGTTGTTGCCTGTGTGTGTGTGTGTGTGGGGGCGTGTGCGTGTGTACTTCTATTACTATACTTGTGAGGGCCAATAGTACAATTTGAGAAATAGACACTGGACATTGTGAGGATTGTCAAATGATTGTAGCGGAGTAAAAAGTACAATATTTGCCTCTGACGAGTGGAGTAGAAGTATCAAAAAATGTTAACGTAAATGTACCTCAAAAGTTTACAGTACTTGAGTAAATGTACTTAGTTTCGTGTGTGTGTGTGTGTGTGCGTGTGTGTGTGTGTGTGTGTGTGTGTGTGTGTGTGTGTGTGTGTGTGTGTGTGTGTGTGTGTGTGTGTGTGTGTGTGTGTGTGTGCGTGCGTGCGTGCGTGCGTGCGTGCGTGCGTGCGTGCGTGCGTGCGTGCGTGCGTGCGTGCGGGCTGGGTGATGGATTGAGGTTGTGGCAGGTAAATCAAGGGAGAAAAACGCATGAATATGCATAGGGGTACACTCAACTGTTAGAAACGATGGGTGTGGGCTTCCCTTGTGAAAGAACAGCACTCTGGCCCGTATTGCACACATAAGCACACGCACAAACACTCAGAAACACACAACAAACAAGGTTGTCAACAGTCTTTCACTCTCCCTCTCGCTCGTCAGTGTTTTTCAGATGCCATCTGAGGTCAGTGCGTTGTTCTCTTGTTTTCGCGGCGTAGGCGTCAGCAGCGGGCCCTTTCCTTTGGGAGTTCTGGCTGGAATGCACTCAGTCTCTCTCTCTCTCTCTTACCTCATTCGCAGAGCCTCGGTTTAAATATGGCACCATGGCCATATTAGGACGCGAAAGAACACGACCCCCTTAGTATTTAGTTTTTCTGTATTCAGCCCTTATCTGTGGTACTTAGCGCAATGATACACCGATAAATCATGGCTGGGCACTTTATTTACACAGTGATTCAATTACAGGAGAATAGAGTAGAATAGATGTTTTTGTTTGTTTTCTTTCTTTACTTTTTATTGAATAAGTGAGTGCCAAAAGTGATTATTTGCTAGTGTGTGCTAGTCTAACAGAGCAAAACAAAATAGAATACATTAGAATGGACTGGAGACAATTAAAGTTGTCTCTGGAAAAAAGTCTCTGGAAAAGTTGTCTTTCTGGTCCATTTGTGATTTTACTGTGATGACGTGAACAACAGAGGAGTGAGAAGGTCAACGAGTGAACAAAACTCCCCTTTGTCATACTGGTGCACCATGCCCATCCTTTCTCATAGAATCAATATGAAATGGTTAGTGTTTAAGTGTTTAAGCTTAATTTACTACTCAGTGTTAATTTAACACTGACGCTCTCAGAGTTACAAATGGATGTTTTGTACTGTGTAGAAATATATGTCTAAACGACGTACAGTATATGTGAAAATGTATTTGCAGATATATTTTCAAATGCAGTTAGTTGAAAATACATTATTAAAGTAAACAAACCGTTACTACACCCTCTATCGTTGTGTTTTGTCCAATTCAAACACATTCAGGAGGGAGAGGGTAATTGTTTCAGCGTTAGTTAGACCTTTAAAACCTGCAGAATGAATGCAGCACACAAACCAAAAAACTCGCCGACGGGTGGAACACTGTTATTAACACAAAAACACCTACACACATGCACACGCAGGCATGCACAAACATGCACAAATGCACTCACACACATCCATCCATATACACACACACACACACACACACACACACACACACACACACACACACACACACACACACACACACACACACACACAACCATTGATTGTTTTTAAAAGTCAGTTTACACACCAGCTAGAATGTGTTTTTCCCCCTTCAGCTGGAGGTGATACAATAGCAGTATAAATGGTATTTCAACGATGATATCAGCTCTGAGGAATGTGGGCTGCCTCTTCCTCCACTGCTCTGAACACCAATCAGGTCACCTGGCCATCTCAGCAGCACTGTGTTGCCACATCAACAGGGACTCTCTCCTTTTTTAACCGTATTAACTGGGAGCCAAAGAACCACTGTCTTGTGTTCAAACTGCTGCCATTGTTTGAGGAATGTGGGCGGACTGATACTCAGCAGAGAGGTTGTACTTGATATGTTGTGGTATTTGTACTAGATTATTGCAATGACACTATAAAAGGCATTGAATTGAACCGAATTGAACCGAATAGAATGGAATGGAATTGAATTGATTATAGTAGCAGGATTTGTATAGTCTCTTTTAAAAGCTTCTTTGTTATGGTTTATTATTGGTGCAACAATGTTGAGGAACCAAAACCAAATAATTTTACGCTTGTGTATTTTATAAATATAAAATGAAACAATAAACAGCTTGAATCTTGAATCTTTTAACCACATGAACGTCCGTATTCTGGGCATGTCATAATAGATGAAAAAAAAAGAAGTATTTTGAGATGCATTGTGGGCTTGTAGGTCGCTATTTTTGCTATATACAACAAAGTATAGAGGATCTAAGTGAACAATACTTATTCATTTGTTATACATTTGTGCCTAGGAGCTGTCCAGCTCCGCTGGAGCAGTAGGCGCCTTGCTCAAGGGCACCTTGGTGATAGGTGCTAAGGGAACATGTCATTCACTTTCCCACCAAAGCCAAAAGCTTGATTTTGAACATGCATGCAGGTTATTGGAGAAAATACTGTACATGATTAAAAAGAAATGAGTGGCTAGAAACATATTTAAGAGAATAATGTATGTGAAAATGTGGACTGTATGTATATATTTTTAAGCACTGTATATTTTGGCCCAATTTAATGTTTTGAACCATAGCCTACCGTACAGGTGAAATGTATTTATTTTTACTCCATGGGATAAACCGCACCCTCCTCTAAAAGTAATCTATCTTTACAGTACAAGAGTCTTCTCAGCTCTTATGTATCATATTTTTTCGTTATGAGCAATGTTTGTAACCGAAGTGTTTATCTCAAAACCACATATCCGTAGTTTGAAAAAGAAGAAAAGGGAAAAGAAATCACAAGTCATTCCAAACCACCAATGACACAAGTGAAAATATACTATTATTAGGGCCTACTTAGTAACTTAAATGTATATTTTTGAGTTATTTAACCTCCCCCCCACACACACACACACGCGCGTGTGCGCGCACACAGAGACACACACAGAAATTCTAAATGGAACCGCATTTTGGAAATGCTCTCTTTCACAAAAGGAACAAAAAGCCAGATGAAGTTCAACGAGGAGCAGAAGGAGAACTGAGAACAGCTTCTCCGCAACCTCAACCTTCTTCACTTCTGCATTTGCTGCACTGAGGAGGAAGTGGAAGATGCCGATGGCCTGCTATCTACCTATAGGGGGAACCTCCTCCTTTTTTTACCCAGAATCCCCAGCGTGCACACAGACAGACCTTCAGGCCAATGACTCTGATCAGAGGGAGAGGGAGCGAGAGAGAGACAGAGAGAGAGAGTGCATGAGACAGAGACAGACAGACAGACAGACAGACAGACAGACAGACAGTCCATTAAAAGAATGAATGAGACTGAGGGTGAGACAGACAGAGAAAGAGGGAGAGCTTATTACGGAGAGAAAGCAAATGAAAAAGATGGAGAGAGACATAGAGAGTGTGAAACAGAGTGAGAAAGAGTGTGTGAGAAAGAGTGTGAGAGAGAGAGAGAGAGAGAGAGTGAGTGAGTGTGTGAGTGAGAGAGAGACAGGAAGTGCGACCCGGGGGTTTGATAGCGCGGGGGAGGCTATTTCTGAAAACAGAAAACAGCGAGGCAGACAACGTCTCCTCTGTTGTCCTTCCTGACGGCTGTTTTGTCAGATGTATGGACAGCGGACGGCTTTGTGTCTGCCGGACGGATGAACGTTCCCCCAAAACAACTGTTTGTGCTGCTCCATCTAACGGCTGCGAGCCCCACACCAGGCCTCTGTCTTTACAATAATGGACACATTAGTGAACAAAGCAGCTGCCTGCGAGTATTAAACCCTATATTTAATTGACCGGATTCTCAATGGGGGTCTATACTAGACCTCCTCCTGTTTTTGCTTTACATAACTTTGACACAAATAGCCACTCTACAAGCTCACAACTCGTCGTTGTGAGCTTGTAGGTTAGCAATTTTCGCTGAAAGTTCCCAGCAGAATAAGGATGCTAAGGGTTCAAGTGCCTGTCCATCTGTCTATTTGTAGCTCTGTTTGTCCAAAGTGTTTCTTTATCTCTCAGAGTTAAATGGTTTTGCTGTGTAGTTGGCCTCTCCAATGAATCATCACCTTACCGTGGTGGAGAGGTTTGTGTGCCCCAATGAACCTGGGAGCTGTGTTGTCGGGAGCCTAGTGCTCCTGGTAGGGTCTCCCATGGCAAAGTGGTCTCGGGGGAGGGGCCAGACTAAGAATGGTTCACCAAACACTTCATGGACAATTCAAGACGAAGTGATGCGACCCGGCCCGGAGGAAGCCCGGGGCCCTCCTCTGGAGCCAGGCCCGGAGGAAGGGCTCGTCAGCGAGCGCCTGGTGGCCGGGCTAACCACGGAGCCCGGCCGGGCACAGCCCGAAGAAGGAACGTGGGCAGATCTTCGCCGCCACGTGGGCCCACCACCCGCGATCGGAACCAGTGGGGTCGGGTGCACTGTCAGATGGGTGGCAGTGACAGCAGAGGTTCCAGACGGACCAATCAGGGGCAGCAGAGGCTGACTTTTGGGACGTGGAACGTAACTACGCTGGTGGGGAAGGAGCCTGAGCTGGTGCGGGAGGCAGAGCGCTACCGGTTAGACCTGGTGGGGCTTGCCTCCACACATAGCAAGGACTCTGGAACCAAACTCCTGGACAAGGGGTGGACCTTGTTTTATTCTGGAGTTGCTCAGGGTGTGAGGTCTCAGGCGGGTGTGGGGATACTCACAAGCCCCCGGTTGAGTGCCATCACGTTGGGGTTCACCCCGGTGGACAAGAGAGTCGCCTCCCTCCGCCTAAGGGTTGATGGGGGGAAAACTCTGACTGTTGTCTGTGCGTACGCGCCAAACAAGAGTTCAGAGTATTCGGCCTTTTTGGATACCCTGCATGGGGTCCTGCATGGGGCTCCGGTGGGGGATTCCATAGTCTTGCTGGGGGACTTCAACGCACACGTGGGCAATGACGGGGATACTTGGACTGGCGTGATTGGGAGGAACGGTCTCCCTGATCTGAACCTGAGTGGTGGCTTGTTATTGGATTTCTGTGCTAGTCATGGACTGACAATAACAAACACCATGTTCAAACATAAGGATGCTCATAAGTGTACTTGGTACCAGAGTACCCTAGGCCAAAGATCAATGATCGATTTTGTAATCGTATCAGCTGATCTGAGGCCGCATGTTCTGGACACTCGGGTGAAGAGAGGGGCGGAACTGTCAACTGATCACCATCTGGTGGTGAGTTGGTTCAGATGGCGTGGGAAGCCTCTGGACAGACCTGGCAAACCCAAGCGTGTAGTGCGGGTGAACTGGGAACGTTTGGAGGAGACCTCTGTTCGGAAGGAATTTAACTCCCACCTCCGGCGGGACTTCTCTGGCATCCCTGTGGAGGTTGGGGGCATTGAACAGGAATGGGCAATGTTCAAAGCCTCTATTGCTAAAGCTGCGGCTGTGAGCTGTGGTCAGAAGGTCTTAGGTGCCTCAAGGGGCGGTAACCCTCGAACACCCTGGTGGACAGCGGTGGTCAGGGAAGCCGTCCGACTGAAGAAGGAGGCCTATCGGGGTATGATATCCCAGGGGACTCCAGAGGCAGTTGCAAGGTACCGACAGGCCCGAAGGGCGGCAGCCACAGCTGTGACGGAGGCTAAGCAGCGGGTGTGGGAGGAGTTCGGGGAATCCATGGAGAAGGACTTTCGGGCGGCACCTCAGGAGGGGAAAGCGGGGAACCATCCAAGCTGTATACAGCAAGGATGGGGCTCTGCTGACTTCAAGTGAGGAAGTCGTAGGGAGGTGGAAGGAACACTTTGAGGAACTCCTAAACCCAATGACATCAGACCCACCCTCCCTGACAGGAGCAGAGCCTGAGGATGATGGGGGATCGGCGTCAATCTCCCGGAAGGAAGTCACTGAGGTAGTTAAACAACTCCACAGTGGCAAAGCTCCGGGGGTTGATGAGATTCGTCCAGAAATGCTGAAGGCTCTGGGTGTTGAGGGGCTGTCTTGGTTGATACGTCTTTGCAACATCGCGTGGAAGTCTGGGACAGTACCGAGGGAGTGGCAGACTGGGGTGGTGGTCCCACTTTTCAAAAAGGGGGACCAGAGGTTGTGTGCCAATTACAGAGGTATCACATTACTCAGCCTCCCTGGGAAAGTTTATGCCAAGGTACTGGAAAGGAGGGTCCGGCCGATAGTCGAACCTCAGATTCAAGAGGAGCAATGTGGTTTCCGTCCTGGTCGTGGAACAACTGACCAACTCTTTACTCTGGCAGGGATCCTGGAGAGGGCCTGGGAGTATGCATATCCGGTCTACATGTGTTTTGTGGATTTGGAGAAGGCATATGACCGGGTCCCCCGGAAGTTTCTGTGGGAGGTGCTGCGGGAATATGGGGTGAGGGGGACCTTGTTGAGGGCCATCCAATCTCTGTACGCCCAAAGCGAGAGCTGTGTCCGTGTGCTCGGCAGTAAGTCGGATTATTTTCCAGTGGGGGTTGGTCTCAGACAGGGCTGCGCCTTGTCACCTATCCTGTTTGTGATTTTCATGGACAGGATCTCGAGGCGAAGTCGTGGCGGAGAGGGTATACGGTTCGGTGAGCTAAGGGTTGCGTCACTGCTTTTTGCGGATGATGTGGTCCTGATGGCACCATCGGTCCGGGACCTTCAGCTCTCACTGGATCGGTTCGCAGTCGAGTGTGCGTCGGCTGGGATGAAAATCAGCATCTCCAAATCTGAGGCCATGGTTCTCAGCAGGAAACCGGTGGATTGTGCAGTCCGGGTAGGGAATGAGGCTTTGCCCCAGGTGAAGGAGTTTAAGTATCTCGGGGTCTTGTTCACGAGTGAGGGGAGGACGGAGCAGGAGATCAGCCGGAGAATCGGAGCAGCAGGAGCGGTATTGCAGTCGCTGTACCGCACTGTGGTGACGAAAAGAGAGCTGAGCCAGAAGGCAAAGCTCTCGGTCTTCCGAGCAATCTTCGTTCCTACTCTCACCTATGGTCATGAAGTGTGGGTCATGACCGAAAGAATAAGGTCGCGGGTACAAGCGGCCGAAATGAGTTTTCTCAGACGGGTGGCTGGCATCTCCCTTAGAGATAGGGTGAGAAGTTCGGTCACCCGGGAGAGACTCGGAGTAGAGTCGCTGCTCCTTCGCTTGGAAAGGGGCCAGCTTAGGTGGTTCGGGCATCTAGTACGGATGCCTCCCGAGCGTCTCCCTAGGGAGGTCCTCGCTGCACGTCCCACTGGGAGGAGACCCCGGGGCAGACCAAGGACCAGATGGGCGGATTACATCTCCACACTGGCCTGGGAACGCCTCGGGATCCCCCAGGAGGAAGTTGCTAATGTTGCTCAGGAGAGGAAGGTCTGGAGCTCTCTGCTGGAACTGTTGCCCCCGCGACCCGACTCCGGATAAGCGGTTGAAGATGGATGGATGTGTAGTTGGCTGCTATCTGTGGTATTTACTGATAACCTGTGGTCATAAGGTCAGGGGCTAAAGCAGCCTTAACAATGTCCACACTAATAGGTGAGGGCCTCAGTGAGGGACTGCCTCACTCTGGACCATTGTGCTACCGCACGGTGTTGAGTTAATCAACAACAGGAACCTTTCATTGTCTACACAGAAGTGAGTTATATGTTGTGAATGTTGCAAACAGTTTGGGGGTGATAGCTGACGGTACGTTCGCTGTACACTGCTGTGTACGATGCTCACACGGGCCTGCAAACTGAATTTCCGTGAGACATTCTTTGGAGAATAAACAACATTATAATATGTTGCACTGTGACATTAACCACTTAATCCCTATATACTTTGTCGTACACCAAAGAGCGAACAAAGCCGAAAAGATGCGTCGTGAGCTTGTGGATCTGCTATTTTTGCTTATTATTACTATTGGGAAATTTGGGGTTAATGGGGTTAAGCACAACACAGGCCTAGGTATTTATGCTGCTGTGGTATGAAAATGGCTGACCCGATAGCCCCAGATTGTAGTTATTATTTGTCTGTGTCAGGGCATGGCGTTGAGGTTGAAAGGCTATGTAGTGCTGTGTCTGCTGAGGCAGCAATCCTCTCTACTCTTGGTTTGATAAAAACCTGCTGTGGAATTTTGGCCCTCGCCCCCTTCCATCCGTTTTCTCTGCACTGCCATGCCAAATAAGGCCGGTTTGCCACATCTGCTGAAATATGAACCGTCGGTGCTCTCTCTCTGTTGTCTGTCGTTCATTCGCTCATGCGTGTGTATGCGTGTGAAAAAAGGAGAGAGAGAGCTGCATGAGTGAAAGAGAGAAACAGTGTGTACAAGAGTGTGCACGTTCGCCTCACTGACTCGATCCCAGACTCTTTTACTATGAAGTAGATGACATCATCTCTCTCTCTCTCTCTCTCTCTTTCTCTCTCTCTCTCTCTCCACCCCCCCCCCCCCCCCTCCTCCTCTCTTGCTTTATTCACATGCTCAGTATTATGTAACCCCGTGGAGACAGCCAGGGGTGAGATAGTGTGAACCTTTGGACTTTTTGGAGGAAACATTTCCCCTTTTCTGCTTGGGACACAGCTGCCGTTTTTCACTGGCTGACAGTTATCAGAGTATAACGACATCAACAATAAAAAAGAAAAAACAATACCCAAAACAGAAACTGTCATTTGACTTCTTTTTGGGCCCTGTAGCTGTTTATACAACAGTGCCCATTTGGAACAGAATAGCTTAAAATGTTAGAGGGCCAAAAAAACAGGATGTGATGTAACCGCACTGTTTAACACTAGAAGGGCAGAGATCTGTCATTTTGACATACACTGACACCTAGTGACATTTAGAAATGATTTACATATTGTTACAGCATCTAACTTCATTGACCTTTCCTAAATATTTGTTGTAGTTGTCAGTCAGTCCAAAACCTAAAAGACAGTTACTGGGTTTCATCATCTTTTGTAAAGCAAACTTGTCCTTATTTCTGGCATCAGATTCTGAAAACATTACTCTTAAATGACGTATTATGTATTTCTTTCAGTCGTAACATGTACTGTAACCTTGTCTTAATGGCTAGATGGTTAGTTGTACAACCATATTTGGGATGAGACAGGATAGGTGAGAGGAGCTTGCTCCTGTTTTAATCTGAGATTTTAGCATCGCCAAAGCAGAAATGATCATATATAACTAATAATCTAATGTAACTCTGTAGATGCAGTGCTAATTCTGCTTTCAGCAGCACCTCATTTTGAGATAAACTTTAGTTGACGTTATGCCTCTTTCAATTAATAAATGTAGTAGACTACGAGAGTTCAAATAGGCTGAATGGACAGCCATACCAATGTATGTCTGGTATGAATACTGTATGCTATCACATCGGTCTAATTCTGATAATTACACGGTATGGCTCTCTGTCCCCCCTGTCTCCCTGTCTCTCTCTGTCTCTTCCCTCCGGCCATTCCCACAGTCCTAGCTAGGTATGCAAAGTCTTACCATTAAAACAAAATTTTAACGGAATGTTCAGAAACATGTTAATGTTTTTAAATAGGCTACTGTAGGTTTTGCCACTGATAATCAACCGCAACTCAATTTTTATTTCCCTTAAAGGAGAATTCCGGACATTTTAAGTGTTATCTTTGATGTGTCGTTACTCACCTACCGACGTAAAAAGTGGCGTTGTTTTTTTCCAGAGATTCCCCTGTCGTCATTTTTTCAACCCCCTCCGTTGTCATAATGGGAGCGCGTGGCTTAGGGAAATTCGTCTATTATAACCAATGCAAAGTTATTTTTTTCTCTACTACTACTCATTGTAGAGTCTCATGATAGTCAAACATGCGCTGAAAGTTCCTGAGAGGCTACCGCTAATGCCGAACGATTTAACACTGGTTGCTTGTTTCTCTACCTGGCAACACCAAGTTGCTCACTCACCCTGCCCTCCTAATACGTGAGGGGGCCGTGTTTTTTCAATAACTTTTTTCATTTATTTTTTATATTTTTTTTGGAAAATGAAAAGTTTTTATTTTAATACAATAAAAAAATTAAATTAAATAAATGAAAAAAGTAATCAAAAAACACGGCCCCCTCACGTATTAGGAGGGCAGGGTGAGTCAGCAGAACCAAGGACGGGTGTTTTTGATGAATCTAACATGTTAAACATGGAGTTTGAAGTTATAATGGGTTTGTATAGGAAGGGGGCGTGTCTGATAAAATGAATATCAAATATCTAAATACTGAATCATGCAACTTAAAAACAGTCTGGGGGGCTCACAAAAGCCTGAGTAGACGATAAAATGACAAAGTTTTTTTGA
Organism: Gymnoscopelus braueri; assembly: GCF_963280865.1. Taxonomy (NCBI): domain Eukaryota; kingdom Metazoa; phylum Chordata; class Actinopteri; order Myctophiformes; family Myctophidae; genus Gymnoscopelus; species Gymnoscopelus braueri. The sequence continues at coordinate 26,556,443 of NC_137626.1, read as the reverse complement.
AAGTGAAATATCCCTTTAAAGCGACTTTGGGTACTTAAAAGAGCGCTATATAAATCTGAGCTATTATGATGATTATCTTTTTTTCCCACCACGGGTCGCGGGGCGGGTTGAGCCATAGATTTATATATGGGTTCGCGGGGCGGGTTGAGGTGGGTTGGGTTCCGTGGCGGGGCGGGGCGGGTCATGAAAAAACCCGACCCGCACATCACTACCGTCCAGGCCTGGTTGAGAGAATGAGCATAGTGGTTTTCTAATGATGAGATCGTGTTGCAGCCGCCCATCCTGGATCTGCTTCTTGATGAGTGACAGCGAGGGGTTGAGTGACGTGAATTCAGAGAGCACCTCTCAGGGCAAGATGAGGGAAATCTATAAATGCCAGTCACAACCACAGAGACACACTGGACCCTGTGTACCTGTCTTGCTCTTCAGAGATGATCTAAGAACAAGATACAGTATGTACACTATTACTGTTCAGAGGTCAGTCAAACCACACGGTAGGCCTACACAGCAAATCAATAATAAATAAATGCATTATGTAGTGCCTTTCTCCAAAGCGAAAGTATCACTTTGGTGCATTATCACTAATGCACGTGATAATGTACAGGCCAATAGACGGACTAGTAGCCTGTATTACCTATGCTGCTGCATTGTCTGAAGGAATACAAACCAAAAACCAGGTAGCCTACTCTTATGTACCTGTACACAAGATGTAAAAATAAAGTACAACCTTGAACCTTGTATTGATCAGTTAATAATATAGATCTTGTTACTTCCTCTACACCACACAGCATCGCCTTTGTAGCGCAACATGCTGATTTTTCACTTGATTTCCCCTTTTTTGGAATGAGACCCTGGACAAGGAAGTGAGAAGCAGTTGTGTTAGTGATACTGTGTGTGCGCCTGCGTACTGTGTGGCTGACCTCATGTGAGCTTTGGGACAAAGGGCTTCAGTTCAGAGCAAAAGCAACTGAAACGTCACCCACTCCAGCTATCTGTGTTCAGGTGTTTTCTATTAGATGAGAGTGTATGTGTCTGTAATTCAGTGCGTGTGTGTGTGTGTGTGCACATACATTCACGGTACCAAACTCACCACGAGCAACATAAAGAAAGAAAAAATACTGTGACAGTTTCTAATACATACATGTTTTAATACTTATGTTATTTTATCATTAAAATCTATAATTTTTGGCCAATAATTTGAGGGCCCACTTGCAATATCCTCGCGGCTCAATAGTGGGCCCCGGCCAACAGGTTGGGAATGGTTGTCATACTACTGACTCCATATGAGTTGGGGGTCAAAGGGTTAAATATTTGCAGAACCTCCCTAGATAATGGAACTTCTGGAGGTCAAGGGTGTTTTTCAACCCCCCCCCCGCCCCGCCCCACCGCCCCCACACACACACACTCTGTCACATGCACACACGCTCGCACGTGCAGGCACGAACGCACGCACACGGCACACATACACACACAATGTGCCATACATGTATGAACACTGACAATTCCACATCCAATCCTGACTCAGATGCACACTCAGAGAGGGGGAGGTTGAGAGAGAGAGAGAGAGAGAGAGAGAGAGAGGGGGGGGTAGAGCGAGAGAGGGGGGGGGTGTAGAGCGAGAGAGAGGGAGAGGTAGAGAGAGAGAGAGAGAGGTGGGATGACTCATCTGCTCACTGCTGTGCTGATGTCTTTGCCACATGAACAAGCAAATATGTGTGTGTGCATGTGTGTGTGTGGGGGCGTGACTGCGCGTGTGTGTGCGTGCACGCCTGTGCACTCGTGTGTACCCTCTTATGTTCTTTCTCGGCGTAAGCCCCAATACCCGAAACGTAGTCCGGAAAACACACCTCCTTCTCCTGTCTCTCTCTCTCTCTCTCTCTACCCCTCTTTCTCTCTTGCTCTCTCTCTCTGTGTCTCACTCCAACTGTCTTCCTCCCTCCCTCCCTCCCTCCCTCTCTCGCTCTCTCTCCCTCCTTGTCCTCTCTCTCCCTCTCTCCCTCCCTCCCTCCCTCCCTCCTTCTCTCCCTCCCTGCCTCTCTCTCCCTCTCCCAAGTCTTCTCTCCCTCCCTCTCTCCCTCCCTCCCTCCCTCCTTCTCTCCCTCCCTGCCTCTCTCTCCCTCTCCCAAGTCTTCTCTCCCTCCCTCTGTCTTCCTCTCTCTCCCTCCCTCTCTCTCCCTCCCTCCCTCTCCCAATTCTTCTCTCCCTCTCTCTCCCTCCCTCCCTCTCCCAATTCTTCTATCCCTCTCTCTCTCTCTCCCTCCCTCTGTCTTCCTCTCTCTCCCTCTCTCTCTCTCCCTCCCTCTGCCTTCCTCTCTCTCTCTCTCCCTCTCTCACTCACCTCCTCTGCCTTCGCTGTTTAAAAGCGACATCCATCCATCGTGCGCTCTCCTCTCTCAGCCCCTGCGCCTGCTCAGTGAAGAACGACCGCACCTGAATATCTCTCGCCTGCTCAGACGTGCATCAATCAGACACGGCATGATGAAGGAAGGGCACCGGGAGGAGAAACTAACGGAGGAGGTGTGTGGATAGGGGAGGGATGGGGACGGGAGACAGGAGAACCAGGAAGAGGAAAGTAAGAGGACAGACAGAAAAGAGGGAGAGGAGAAGCCAAAAAGAGGAGTATTAAAAAATGAAGGAAGGAGGGGTTTAAGCCATGAATGTACACTGAGGGATATCTTGCATTCAGACCCAATCACTCAACGGAAATTACTAAGGGAGGAGGGGGGAGCCTGATCCCAAAAATGAGAACAGTACATCATAGTACATTGTGCTCTCTGTTGCTCTCTGTTCACAAGATCATGTGTACAGTACATCCTAGAGGGGATGGACGAGTATGTTGTTTTGATTCTTAACATGAGAACTTTGTGTCCCAATATCTACAGTAGGGCTACTATTTTCTTAGCGATTATTCTATCAATTACTTAACCACCTAAGCATTATTTTATACTTAATCACACAACAGTGTTCTGCAAAAATAGTCAAGATAGCCAATCTACAAGCTATCTTTTCTACTTTTGATTTTGTTTTGTTTCTTACTTTTACTTTTACTACTCTTTTACTTTTCACCTATAATGACATGCCCAAGATAGGGATGGATATGTTATTAAAGTATATATTAGCGATTATTTTCAATCATTGATTAAATCGATTAGTTCGATTAACTGTTGCACCCCTAATCTACAGCAGGGCTGGGTATAATAAATGGATATTACATCGATATCATGATACGAAACGAGATATCGTCTGCGATTTTGGATACCGTGGAAACTGTTCCTTTTTTATTATCATATAGTAATCTACAAGCTCTTGTCGCTATTTTCACGACTTTTGTGTGACACTCTTGTATGATGAAGTAGGGCATTCATTTACGAAAAAATAACTAAACTAGAAAAAGTGCTCCTCGGAGCACAAGTCTCCGCCAGGTCAGGTAGGTTATTATGGCCTCCTGGTGGCGCTATAATAGGCCAATGTGAAAAGGGTGCCATTTGTTCCTCAACGTAGTGCAAATGTGCATTCAAAGTTTCACCGCAATCGGACGCTGCGTTCATGATTTGCGGCATTTTGTTCAAAACGGGCCACTCCTGCAAACATTAAATGTCAATGTTAGCCAATCAGGATGGAATATGAAAAATCAAACAGATCCGTCTTGATCACATGACTATAGAGATCATGTGTACCGATTTGCTTGAAATTTTGATCAAATCTGAAGGCTTAATATCAAAAAATGTGTTTTACATAAGTCTGCCTCCTGGTGGCGCTATAAAAGGCAAATGTGAAAAATGCAGGGCAAAGGTTTTTCCTTGGCCTCTAGAGAGTGTGCATACAAAGTTTTACACTGATCGGTGCAGTTATAGGTAAAAACACGAATCGGCCTGTTACATCGCCACCATGAGGCTGATTTGAACATTTTCAAATGGCATTTCTTCCTCGGCCTAATGGGAATGTGTGTGCAAAATTTCACGGAAATTGCATGCTGTGTTCATGATTTGAGGCATTTTGTTAGAAACTGAGTACTCCTGCAAACTTTGAAAGGCAATTTTTGCCAATCAGGATGGAATATGAAAAATCTGAAATGAGCAGTTTCTTTTAATGACTATAGAGATGCTGTGTACCGATTTGGGGGATTTTTGGCCAAAATCTGTAGGAGTACTGTCCAAAAATGTGTTTTGCACAAATCGGCCTCCTGGTGGCGCTATAAAAGGCCCATGTGAAAATTTGGTGAAATTTGGAGCAGAGGTTCTGCTCTGGCAGCCAGGGAGTGTGTGTGCACAGTTTCGCTGCGATCAAGCCAACGGTGCCAGAGATTAGCTGTACACAAAATGACAGAATGACAGAATGACGGACGGACACACACACGGACTGACGGACAGGGGGTAAAACATACTCTCTCGCCATGCCTTTCGGCCTGGCGGAGACAACAATATAAAGTTTAAATATAGAGATTTCTGCCCAACAGCGAGGATATCCTAATATCGTCATATGGCATAACTGTTGTCTTTTCCTGGTTTTAAAGGCCGCATTACAGTAAAGTGATGTCATTTTCTGAACATAGTCCACTGCTCTAGCTGTTCTATTAATAGCCTTACCCACTTATACTGCAAAGGCTTAGTCATTTAGTCAGTCACTTACTGATGATTTTGGATACAAAATCTCATTGTGTAAATATTTTGTGAAAATGCCAATAGCCATCCCCTCACTATTGTCACAATATCAATATTGAGGTATTTGGTCAAAAACTATTGTGATCCACAAAAGTCCAGGTGTACACTTTCAAACTTAAGTTAACCCTCAGGACTTTACGGTGTGCTGATATTCATTTCTCACAATGGATTCAGTTTTAAGAGTCATATCTGTGGCCTGATAACAGACTTGAGATCAGTCTGTGTCTGTAAGAAATGGAACACAGGCCTTCTGAGGTAGCATATAAATCCCCCCCCCCCCCCCTCGGTTCCTGTGTCGCAATGCACATGTTAACACGTAGGTCACCACCTTATCAAACAAAACACTCCTGTCTGAGGCTTTAGCCTTATCTTATTGATTATACCTGTCTACACCCAGTTGTATAAGTAGATAAGTAGATACTGTACACAACCGTTACTCCTTTCTGGTGTGCTCTACCTGACCAACTTGCAGTTTCGGTTCTGCGCGAGGACAGAGATTAGGCGAAATTGTGGCGTACGTTACGAGTGGGAATCTTACCTACAGCTATGGTCTGTGGCAGAGATCAGGGTATTTGATATGTCACCAATAACTGTATAACGCAGGCAATGTTGCCATTGCCAATGGCAGTATGTGATTGGCAAAAGACACATTTCACAATACAATGAGAGTGATTGGAATCTCTACATCCGGTTACTCGATCACAGAGCACAATTGTAACAGATGAAGATGACAATATTTGAATTTATATCATACCCTGGTATCTATTGAACCCGTGGTTTTACCAAAGCTCTACATCGCTTTAAGTGTGATAGCCATATCATCTGGTTAAGCCACTAGGACAACTTTTTTTCCATTTTACACTGTCAGAGTTAAATGAACACTCTGGAATTTGTTAGGAGTGAGGACATTTTTGGGATCACCGCCACAGAGTCAGTGTAAGACGATACTCTGAGTCTAAACAACTGTGGTGATGTAAATTCAATATTCAAAGCGGTGCGCACAAACACCACTGTGACTGTACAATAGAACTGCATCTTCTCTGGTCACGGAGGGTACTGGCTCTCAACGCCAGGTCCGTGGACCACCAGGGGTTCCAAATGGACCCTTACGGGTGTAGAATTCTGAGAGTTTACAAAGGGAATCAAACGGACCCTTACGGGCTGAGAATTTTACAATGTAGATTGGGCTTCCAAAAGATACAAAAAAAAAAAATTTGTTCCATTTGTAGATTTTGTACCCTATTAGAGTTACAGACCCTTAAGGGTCCATTTGGAACGCTGGTGGGCACCGGACCAGACGTTGAGAAACGGTGACGTGGTAGGGGCTTTACCACGCTACACACACACGAGAACCAACATGGGAGGATGTGGTTATTTGCGACCGAGACCCACTGGGGGTGGATTTCCCATAAGGCCGAGCATGTGTCCAGATGGGGGTTGAGTGCATGGGAACAACAAATGTGATGAATTAATAGTAGATAGTAGTTAATTGTTTGTCCAACCGCAGGGACATATGCTGCGGTCCCGCCAGGGATCAGTGCAGTCACGTCCTTCAGGGCAATGTCAAGGCTTGTCTGTTGCCATCTGTGGATGAAATATTGATAATCAATCATCGTTTAATCAATACAGGAACTGATATATTGTATCAAACCCTGTAGTTTTCAGGGTTTCTGTTTTCATATGTGTTCTTGTTTTCATTTTTATTTAAATTGGCTGCCTGTTCGAGCTGGGCAATTAACTGAAAGAAACCCATATCGAAATTGATATTTAGAACCAATAACTGAGAAGTCAGCTAATGTAGGTTTTATCGGTTAATCGAGAAGCAAGGATTTTGGGGATATTTTTATTTGAAAGAAGTTGAACAGATTTTTCATAATTGACTAAATCAATTAAACTGATTAACCACTTAAAGGGATAGTTCACCCCAAAATACTTTTTTTCTATCGATTAGTCACCCCATGGAGACTTGAATTCATGGATATCTTTTTGTTTTTGTCGCATTCCTAAGCCAATAATTTGATGACCAGTGGACCGGTAGGCAGCGGTTCCGGTAGGAGATACAAAGGAGACTCTTTGTGTCTCCTCCCTACAAAGTTAGTGGAAATAGCTTGTAGATTTTCACTATATATTTTTGGGGATAATAGTTCATTAATCATAATCGAGGCATAAGTTTGAAATGATTGTGATAATGACTTGAAGTCATATCGCCCAGCCGTACTGCCTGTTTATCAGTGTTGGGTAACGTGCGTTAGTAATGCAACGCCGTTACGTAATATATTACCGAATTGCGGTAACGGGTAATATAGCGCATTACTACAAGGAGAAGCTGTAATATATTATTAAAATGACACTACGTTACTACGTTACTTTGTGCGTTACCCACCAAAGTGAAGGTGTTTTTTTTTAATCCACCCACAAAGCCGCAGCCTACAGCAAAATCCCTGTTAAAACTAAGCTCACACCTCTCTCTACAGCTATCATTGTCAACAAATCTCTGTGATTCTAATTTTACTATAATCAGCTGAAGGGAGAGTGTCAATTCCTTGTGCCAATTGTGTTTATATAAGATGGTAGTCTATTTAATTTATTTAAAGAAGGCAAGTTAAGCATCACACAATGCAATGTTCCAATTTACACACGTCAGTTTTATTCATCGATTATGCAGGAAATAATGAACTGATTACAAAAATATAAAATAATCTCTAATCAGTAACATGTAGGTGATATTTATGTCTATCAAATGTGGTTTTATTGAAAGGCAATTAAAGTCCAGAGCTAAGTTAGAAGCCAAACATCGGGTGTGTGTGCTCAATGTAAAATCCCCATGGTGCGGCTGCAGAGTTCATGTCAGACTCTGTCGGAACGTGAGCAGTGTTGCCAGATTGTGCGAGAGGAATAAGCAACTAGGTCTATGAAAACAAGGCCAAAAGAAGCGACTATAATAGGCCACATGAGCACTTCAAACCTATATATATGTCGTCCATTAAACAATGTGCATATTTATATATGTTGGCTATTTGAAAATAGACGACCTACAAGCTCACAACCGTTCTACCATTATTTACAAGCAACTTCAGAAAAACAAGCCCAATGTGGCTTATAATAATCAGACCAGGCAACACAGCAGACAGGGAGATATAATATATTATATTGGATTGGGGATAAATGGCTAGCACAGTCTTCTCTTAAAGGTCAAATAAAATGAGGATGTTTTTTATTTAAAGAGTAGCCTACGGTATAAATATAATTGTATAGAGCTGAGTTCTTTGTAGACCATATAAATGAGTCTTAACTCTAACTGTCTAGTCAATTTTTTAAACTCATGCCATCAGTGGCGTTTGGTGGATTCTAACGTTGACCGGGCCAGAACCGGGCCAGAACCGGTTTGACGGCTAAACTGGTTTTTAATGGCCACTCATTAACAATTCGGCCGAATGCAAATGAGCCCCTTTTGAAAACCAAGGCAACTTTCTGTGGTCGGCTACAACAGAATAGGGTGAGGGGCTGCTAATGTTGATTTTTAGTAGATCCTGGCGGATCTTGCCCCTACACAGGGACAAGCTGGGTTTACAGACCGGGCCATGGCCTCGTTGGCCCCAATGACGATACGTGCCTGCATGCCATGTCTATCTAAATGAGTGTCGGCTGGGGATGTCAAAATGCTGTGTTAAGAGATTTTATTTGCCACTTTGACCACACATGGATGGAGTTTAGATCCCATAGGGACGGTTGTGTTACTTAAAAACACATAAAACAAGTGGTACTGTAGGTCAAGATGCATTTTGTTATGTGTTATTGGTTGACACAATGACACTACAGTATAACTGTTCACTGTTCAGAGGTCAAATTTTGAACAATTAAATGACCTTAACCATATTTCTATGTCCTTATCTTAATTTCATAGGCTCAACATTCTATGCTGCTCATGCAGTCCTTGTTCTGTGGACTTTGATAAAAAAAAAAGGTATAGAAAGAGGCTAGTCTTGTCATGTCATTATAGGCTACATTATAGAAGGTATGTCTATTAATAAATTGATTAATTTAAGTCAAATTGATTCATTAATGTAATTCATAAACTTATAATGTAAATGCCTGCCCATCTGCCATCTCTGTGTCCCAAAAATAATTTGTGGGCTAATAATAATAATACAAAATCTAGATTATTTAATTGTTCAATTGTAGCTTTTTTTTTTTAAGTAACTAAAAAGTAATATGTAATATTAATATATTACTGTTGCTCAGACATTAATATGTAACGAAATGTATTACTTGAAAATGAAGGTAATAAGTAATAGTAATATATTACTAAAATAAAGTAACTTGCCCAACACTACTGTTTATTGTGCAGAAGCTGAGACAGAAGCTGCACTGACCTTTTCCCCTGTCACATGCCTTGATGTCTGACATGGTGATGACAAGGTTGTCAGCTCAGCAGCACCTAATTTCAAAATGCTGCTGATGCTGGCGAGCCTCTCTGCATCCTCACGGTCATCAGATCATGCTAAGCAAATGACCATTTCCTTTTTGTTTTTACAGCACTTTGTAACTTTGTTCAGAAAGCTGTCATGCTAATATTATTATTATTATTAACGCATCTGTGTCATTTTAAGATTTCTTTGGCTATTAAAAAATAGCAGATCTACATGAGCTTGTAGATCTGCTATTTTTGAAAAATCTTGAAACTTTTTGCTAATCTTGGAATATATATTTTTTAAAGCGAAAATGTGTAAAATATTTTTTACAAATGTTCGAATTAGAAAATACATATTCAAAGATTAAAAAAAAAAAAGTCACAATCTTTCAAAAATAGCAGATCTACAAGCTCATAATTCAATGGGTTAAGACACTTAAGAAAGCGGATGCATTGAGGCGCTCCTATTTTTAAGAGTAAATGGCCACATCAAGCACTATAACTATAACGATAATTATAACTACATTTATATCGTTCACCATCGCCTTTGTTATAGTGGTGGTGTGGACTTTGCCATCCACTTACTATATCGTTAAAGTGCTGCTTGGTGTGAATGACCCTTAATACAAAGTCTTGTTATTAAACTCAGTCACTCATATGCCGACATTAGGCATTATACATCCTATATACTTTCTGCCTTAATCAATTGAAAAAAGACTATTATTGTGCCGTGTGACTTTATTATGTCCTCCATTCCACACCCTCCCACTGTAGAGCAAAACCGTAAACAGAACGTTATCAGTTGTTTTAGCATTTCACTTCACTTATTTCTGGCCTTTGGAAACCCAGAGTTTTATCACACCGGGACAATATTATGATCATCCCAAACAGACATAACAGTCGCAGCGTGTTTAGAGAATCTTATTTCCTGTGTAGCAGGCGTAGCAGTGTGTGTGTGGAATGTCAAAAAAGGACATAACAGACCGGGGCCTCTCTGGTCTCGCACACGCCCAGCAGTGGTGGACACTGGACAGTAACAAATTACAGTTATACTTGAGTACTGTACTTTTGTTTAAAAACGTTTTACTTAATCTGTCTGTACTTGTATTTTAGGATACTTATGACTTTCACTCCACTATGTTCAGAAATATTGTACTTTTTGACTTTTTGATTGTACTTATCGATTAGTCACCCCATGGATACTTGAATTCATGGATATTTTTTTATTTTGTCGCATTCTTAAGCCAATAATTTGATGACCAGTGGACCGGTAGGCAGCGGTTCCGGTAGGAGACACAAAGGAGGCTCTTTGTGTCTCCTACCAGAACGCTGCTGGTCATCAAATTATTGGCTTAGGAATGCGACAAAAACAAAATAAATATCCATGAATTCAAGTCTCCAAGGGGTGACCAATCGATAAAAAAAAAGTAATTTAGGGGGTGAACTATCAGTTTAAGCCCTATTTAAAATATAGTGAGAATAGCTGATCTACAAGCTCACAACTTTGTCCACCACTGCACACGCCAAAGAGCTGGCGAGGCTGTGTCTGGCTTGTAAACGCTGTCACACACATACACACAAACACCCGAGGAATGATGCACGGAACGCTCAGAAACGACGGCCAAAAACGGATTGACCCCCTTGATGAAGGAAGGACAAAGTATACACACACACTTGTAAACACGAATACAACATAAACAGACCCTGAGACAGGCGCACGTACACACACACACACACACACACACACACACACACACACACACACACACACACACACACACACACACACACGCACACACGGTTGCGAAATGTTGTTAGTTACAGATTACCACAATTACCTGCACGTAATTGTAATCAGTAGCCTTATATAAGGTAATCTGTCTACTCCCAGTAACCTGTGTATTACTTTATTTAATGGTGTATTATATTCATTCTGGAGTAATCCAGTAGCCTATGAAAAGTAATTAGATTACTTTATTAGGTTACTGATTACAATTACATGCAGGTAAAAGTAATCTCTCAACAATAACAGTTTGAAGGTAAACTTAAATTTACCTAGTAGTAGTAGTGTGTATGCAAGGTTGGGAATTCCCAACACTGCATACACACTACTCACCCCCCCCACACACACACACACTCAAGGTCAAAAGTGTGTGTGAGTGCATGCGTGCGTGCGTTTTAAAGACAGACAACCTCCTCCACATATGGAGGGCAGCGGGGGCAGGATCGTCACTAATCATCACAACATAGGAGAACAATACAATGACACTGTGAACACTGTGTCACATGGGTCTGTGTTTCGCAACGTTGTTTGTTTGTCTAAAGAGGAGTGATGTGGTAACAGCAAGCACCCACAGGCAGTGGTGGAAAAAGTACTCAAATGTTTTAGCCTTAAGTAAAAGTATCAATACTGCAATGTAGAAGCACTCTGTTACAGGTAAAAGTCTGATGTTAAAATTTACTTGAGTAAAAGTACAAAAGTATTGGCATCAAAATGTACTTAAAGTACCAAAAGTAAAAGTACTGAAATGTTTGAAAATAGCAGATCTACAAGCTCACAACGCGTTGTGAGCTTGTAGATTGGCTATTTTCAAATAGCCTAGGTATGAAATAGGACTAAAGTGGTTAATGTATATTTTATAATGTAATAATTCATATCTGCAAAGTAACTAGTAACTCAAGTTTTTGTAGTGGAGTAAAAGTACAATATTTGCCTCTGAGATGTAGTGGAGTAGAAGTAAAAAGTATTGGAAATTGGAAATACTCAAGTAAAGTACAGTACGAGTACATGTACTTTGTTACTTTCCACCACTATCCACAGGGACGTACGTGCTGCTACTCCTGGACGTTCACATCCACAGTATGTTCTCAAACTACTTATTTTTTAAATTTCAAGGACCCCCTTAACTCTGAGAGCATACAAATTGAACCAAATGGACCTCGAGGGTACATTTGGTTCCTTTTATGTACAGTACGCTCTTACAGACCTGGCTGTGAGGGTCCATTTGGTTTCTTTTGTATGTACGCTCTTACAGACCTGGCTGTAATAAGGGTCCATTTGGTTCCCCCTGCCTCAAGGAACCCTGAGGCTCCCCTGACCGAGAAAGAACCACTGATGCACACATGACATCATATTATGAAATAACATCCAAATAAAGTGTGTGTGTGTGTGTGTGTGTGTGTGTGTGTGTGTGTGTGTGTGTGTGTGTGTGTGTGTGTGTGTGTGTGTGTGTGTGTGTGTGTGTGTGTGTGTGGTGAACCTGAGGGGGCCTTTCCTATTACCACGTTGTCATTCACCTCTACGTGCGTGAACCTCTGGGGTGGGGCCGCGTGTGCGTGCGTGGGCGTTCGGATCATAAAAATAAGGTTCGGGTGCGAACCATGCGAACGGACGATGCTACTTCCTCAGCCCTCTAAAGGGTTAAAAAAAACATCCCATAGCCTGGAATACTGCATGGTCCCCCCATGTGATTTGCTAGTTAGTTGCAAGGCAACCTCTAGTTTCAGGCAAAATGATGTATGATCAGTGGTGGGAAAGGTACTCTCATTTGTTACTTAAGTAAAAGTATCAATACTGCAATGTAGAAATACTCTGTTACAAGTGAAAGTCCGTTATTCAAAATGCACTTGAGTAAAAGTATAAAAGTATTGGCATCAAAATATACTTAAAGGACAAAAAGTAAAAGTACTCAATATGCAGAATTTCACAAAATGTGTTACATTATTTTGAAAATTGCAGATCTTCAAGCTCACAACGCGTGGCAAGGCTATTTTCAAGTATATTTTAATGCCAATACTTTTGTACTTTTACTCAAGTAAATTCTGAATACCAGACTTGTACTTGTATTTCTACATTTGTGGCATTGATACTTTTACTCAAATTGAGAACTACTTCTTCCACCACTGCCTGTTGCTGTCCACGTTTTGACTGCTGTCTCCTGACAACTAAAACTAGCCAATCACAGCGGGACCAGCCGTCCCTCTGGGCCATGGGGCCAGGAGTCCAATGAAATCACCACAAAGCGGAGAGCGCCCCCCTGTGGTCGTCAGAGCTCAGGGGGCTCAGAGCTCTGGTAAAATTCCATTCATGTCAGATAAGGAGGAAGCCTCAGCCTCACCACCAGTGAGGCCAGACAGCAGAGAGAGACTGCACCAGAGGGCCCAAGGAAAAAACATTTGATAAGATCCGAGTGGTCTTGTGCGGGTTTCTCAGGAATTCAAATCATTTGTGGCTGCGTAGAGAAAAGGCGGGGGTGTACCGCTTTGTTTGTGTGGTGCTGGGAGAGTCTCTTCATAATAAGAGGTTTTTCATTCAAGGCCTAAGCTGGCCCGACCCCACCCATCTCACCAAATATCTCTTTCTCTCTATCTATCTATGGAGGCTATTGAGATTTTCTCTCACACCCACACACACGCCCGCCCCACTGCGTGCGTGTGTGTGCGCACACACACACACACACACACACACACACACACACACACACACACACACACACACACACACACACACACACACACACACACACAGACACAGACACAGACACAGACACAGACACACACACACACACACACACACACACACACACAAAATCACAGACAGACACAGACACACAAAATCACAGACACAATCACAGACACACACACACACACACACACACACACACACACACACACACACACACACACACACACACAAAATCACAGACAGACACAGACACACAAAATCACAGACACAATCACAGACACAATCACAGACACACACACACACACACACACACACACACACACACACACACACACACACACACACACACACACACACACACACACACACACACACACAATCACAGACAGACACAGACACACACAAAATCACAGACACAATCACAGACACACACACACACACACACACACACACACACACACACACACACACACACACACACACACACACACACACACACACAGAGAGACACAGACACAGACACAGACACACACACACCACAGGCGCATAAACACTTTCCATGTGCTTTAATAAATGTTGTTACGGTCCTCGTACTAAATGTAGATTGTAACAATGGATGTACCAACAGAAAACTTCATAAACCGACAGCAGACTTGTGTAATGAGGATAAAGTTAAACATTAACAGTGTTTAAAAGCTTCCTAAAAGCCTTTGCTTCCATTTGGGCTTTTAAAAAGCTAATGTTTAAAAGGTTCTTGGAGCCTGAAGCTCTTTAGTGACAATGGAAACCAAATCAATTCAATCTCTGGGTCCTTAGAGCTAATGCCTGCAGGCTTTTCTAAAACAACTTTTTAATGCAACCTATAGAGAGTGATCGCAAAGCAGTGCATGTAGCATTGTGTTAATAAGTCACATAACGGCACACTTCTCAGACTGATACACTCTATTATGAAAACACATGGACAATGGATAATCAAATTGGCATAATACAACTACATTAAGGTTCTATTATAGAACTACAGTTGTTGAGATGTACTGTGAAACGTAATGCAATGAAAAAAGTTATGTTACTTAGGCCTTAAAGTTGGAACAAACTTCAATTGGACATCACTATATAGTGTAAGTGAACAACAAAACATCAGTTTAAAACCCATGCACACGCACGTACGTACGTACACACACACACACACACACACACACACACACACACACACACACACACACACACACACACACACACACACACACACACACACACACACACACACACACACACACACACACACACACACCAGATGTGTATCTGATACACAAAATCAGGGCATGAAGTTACAAGGAATGCAAGGGCTGTGCCCTGACAGTCAAGGATTACATATTCTGTAGGCTTTATAATATCCCCATCCACATACATATTCTAGTTATATGTTTGTCATGTTTGACAAATTGGACATCTCACTAAATAACTCTAGATTCCCTGCACTGTTGGCTTTGAATCAAGAGGACAATTGCAGCTTAGTAATTAAGTCGACAACGACATTGCTACATGGCTGAATTTGCTACAAATGTCACAACCATATATTACCCAAAGCATCTATTATCCACCAACATAACACACTATATCATTTAGCAAGAGCAGAGAGACTTGCCTGGTCTTGTACATATAGGCTACATGGCCTGTTCTTTGTTGCTTCAGTATGAGGGCTGCATGTTTCTGCATGCAGGTATACACCCCTGCAAATTGTTCTAAGTATCACAACCATAGAGTAAAGAGGGAAGTGTACCATTGCCACAATAATATAATGCAGTACACTACAGAAAATGGGAGTTCATGGCCTATTTGAGTTTCTGTCAAGCATTAATTTCTTCTGTGGTTGTTAATGGCTTAGATATGTCGTAACTCGTACGTTGAACCAAAATATGCTGTTGCATCATGTCGACATCAACTGTACTGTGTAGTTACTGCACAAATGGGCTGTGTCATTGTATTGTAATTTGGTATAGTAGTGCTTTTATAACTCGCCAGACAAAGATCTGTTGCCATCAGGGTGTGTCGGTGAGTAGTTTTTGTAAAGTTATGGGATGATGGTAGCCACCTTTTGGCACGATTTTGGTGTCATTGTCCCCAAATGGGAAACACACAGTTATCAGAGTCATCTGCATGATCTGCCCTGTCATTTAACATTATAATAATATAAGCCCAAAACATCCTCAGTAAGTCACACCAACGCCCATCCACTCCCTTCCTGCTGTTTAAACAGAAACTCTTGTCACCGAGATTTAATATGTAATAACACTTTTCAAGTAACACTCAATAGAGAACAAACATTTGGCTCCTTGACTACTACACATTTATTAGCATGCATTTCATAAACTCCACACTTTGTACAGCTTGCTTCAGACAGGGAACAATTACTACTGCTGTTATTACTCTTTTCACTGAACTCAAAGTAATGTTTTAATTATGGGCCTTGATATAACCATAATAACCAGTCCTAATATAGCCCTGGTCACTTTGACAGTAAGAATATGTGAGGTTACGTCGCCATCTAGTGGTATACTATTTTCCCCACAATAAATCCAACATGGCTGCTTACATAGACGTTTGTTTTTGTTGTGGGAAATATTTGCCGAACATGGAAATAAATAAAAGGAGTTCAGGTAAACCACTTGCATCAACACCACCTTTAATCAAATATTTTAATGAATCGGCTATTAAAGTGACCAACGTCGGTCAACCACAAATGACTAGGCTGTACATATTTTAGTTTTTCTGTTTTCAAACTGTTATGTTTTGCATAGTAGTGTATATCTGTCTGTCATTAAATGTTTCTATGAATTGAGTAGGCTACAACGGACCCCAATGGAAACAAGCCATAGGCTTTCTTTCTTGGGTTTTAAATCCTCTCAGCTGACCTTGTATTGAACTGTACTTTCCTGTGCTTTCTTTGCAAACTGCTAATAAAGTATTCTATCAAGGTTGAGTAAAGACAATCAATCAAAACACAGTACATCTGAAGAATTGGGCGCATAGTTTTTATCTGTTGGTTGTAATAGACAAATAAACAATACAATTTAAAGATACCATCACCATAAGTCAACTATAACAATAGACCCCTTTCACAGCAGACATTGTGACTGCAGCCAACGTTAGTTATGGCCAGGTGTATTTAACCACTTAAACCTCATATGGGTAACCGGAGTCCCTCAGGGCTCAATACTAGTGTGTTTTCTGTTATGGTGGGGAAAGCTTCAGCTGAAAATAGACGGTTGCGTTGTGACTGTGAGCTTGTCGATCTGCTATTTTCAGCAAAAGTTTTCCCCACAATATGGATGCCAGTGTTCAAGTGGTTAATAGTAAATGTCATGAATGGCTGTGCCCTTTTTATGCCCATAGATCCCTGATGTCATCAATGTGACGTCATAGTACTGACCTCATATACCCTGGCCTCCAAGTACTATGATAATGGGTACTGCACTAAATAGAATACAATGACAAGGTATTCCATGACCGAAGGGCCATGCGTTCTGAGCGGGCATCACACTATAGTTAATACATACATATTGTTTTACGTCTGTTGATCTCATTGTTTATCTTGTCTTTTCTTCTCACCCAGCCACCATGGACTCAAAAGAAATAATCCACTATGCTATTCAAATGGAGAAACTCAACATAGAGCGAAGCTTTGGGAACCTCACAGCCCTCCTGAGTGACCTCGACAACACTTGCATCACGGTGGAGCAGCTGCAAAACACAGACATTGTCAACGTCCTCTACAAGATTCTGAAGACCTGCTCCGATGAATCTGTGAAAAGAACAGTCAAGCCCTTGCTGTCCAAATGGAAGAAGTTATACGGTCACTCTGATCAAACATTACGAGACAGGTGTGCAGCAATATGCGATAAAAACAAAGGGAAGCTATCTGGCAGTGCAGGTGTTACAGATCATAGTGCTGATGCAGATGACAACACGGTTTGTTCGACGGCAGAAACGTTAGTGAAAGTCGAACAGTCGACCATGATTTCCTCTGTCCGCTCTGGTTCAGAAACTCCCGGAACACTGAATGCCACGGGTGATTTCTCAGCCCTGAGATCCAAATGCGTCCATCTCCTTCTCGGTGCCCTTGCCTCAGAGGCACCCGATTCGTCAGAACCGGCGGAGAAGGTGTCGGCGCTGGCCAGAGATATCGAGCAGAGCATCCACCACCTCCACGCTGCCAACCAACTCAAATACAAGGCCTGTGTTAGGAGCAAGGTGGCCAACCTCAGGAACCCCAAAAGCGGTCACCTCCGCCAGGGCCTGCTGAGCGGCTCGCTGACGCCCGGGGCCTTCGCCCGGATGTCTGCAGAAGAGATGGCCAGCGAGGAGCTTCAGCGGCTGAGGGAAGAGTACACGTCTCGGGCCGTAAGCGAGCGGCAGCTCCCTCGGGGGGTAGAGGGAACCCCGTCACAGAAGATACGCTGCAGGCGGTGTGACAGTTTGGACTCCACGGTGACACAAGTCTCTCGCGGGATACTTTTTCTTCCCGCCTGGGCGCAACGCGGAGGCCCAGACGCGGATGCCATGACATTTGTGACCTGCAGTGGGTGTGGGGAGCAGTGGTACCACAGTGGCTGGAACTGCCTTTGACCCCCTCCACCCCCCAGCCCCCAGCTCTATATGGATGTAGTCTTCATCTAAGATTTGTCTTTCTTCTGAGTCGTCATATTTTGACGCACTCAGGTATCTTTTGCGTTTGATGCTGAGGCCGAGGATGCCCTTTTGTGTTCAATGTTGACGATGACAGATCATAACAGATTCCCACCTCTATCGGTACTCGTTAGGCAAATTGCTTTGTCAGCAGAAGCGGATTCGAGCCCAGTGAGGCCTGGGAGCATGTGGCTGCTGTGACTGGTGCAAAACCTGCATCTGGCGGTGCACCTGGCTGGTTGTCAATGTTCTTAACTTTTTTGTTCTCATCACGTCCGCATTCAGTCGTCAGCCATCCCAGGTTTTCTTTTCTCAGATTGAAAGCCTAGGGAACATTGAAAGTGAAAAGTGGATAGAAGGGGGCAGTATTGGCAAGAGCAGTTCCATAGCGGAGGAGGGGCTCGCCCAGTTACATTAAACTACTCAGTGAGACAAACATGGCGAAAGCAGAAAGTAAAGTTACACCGACAAAGGTTGTTGATATGTGTCTGTTAATATTGTGCAGTGCAGAAACCTCAGGCAATGTTTTAATACATTTCTCTTCCAATTTAGATGATAGATATCATTTGTTCGATTTCATTTTGGTTCCCACCTGGTTGGAAAAACACAGACAGGCTTTGGTCCTGTCACCAGTGCTTCATCACAGTTTAGCCACGCCCCAGTGAGGGAGTTACTTGCTCATTCTATCCACTGTTTCAAATGAGTTTCTGCAGGCCTCCGTTCAGAGTGGATAAAGATTGGCTGGGCAGGCGAAACTATCAGTCATGTGACAACACAGTATTCTGTATCACACTGTTTCTCAACGTCTGGTCCAGGGCCCACCAGGGGTCCAAATGGACTTTTACAGGTCTGTAACCATTGGGACCCCAATCTACAATTTAACATTCTCTGTGTTCATTTAAATGTAAAAAAAAAAACTCTCAGAGTTACAGACCTGTAACAGTTCATTTCCTGCACAATCACATTGGGGTACCCGGTGCGTGGCCGAGTGATGCCATGGGGTCCTGAGTCCTGACCAAGCGTCTGTATGGGATGAGTTGGGAGTGAGAATGTGTTGGCAAAGTACATGTACAGTACATAAAGTGATTGTTTTGCAGGAAATTAAAACAAACTATTTGACATTTCAAAGGATGATTTTAAATTCTTCTCATTCTCTACCTCTAAAACTGTAGTGTACTCTGTACACTACAGTTTTAGAGGTAGAGAATGAGGAATACCTTGAATTTTGTAGTATTTTCTCCTATACAGTATATCTATATTGGAAGTGAGTGACTAAGCACATATTTGTGTGTGTGTGTGTGTGTGTGCGTGTGTGCATGCGTGCGTGTGTGTGAGAGAGAGAGAGAGAGAGAGCGCGTGCATGCATGTCAATATACGGAAATGGGCCAAGCACCCTACAATATCCCATTCATTTGGAGCATAGCAGACCGGTTGGATGAGACATGTGACCCCTTAGAATACAGTGAGCATGTGACTCAGTAATCTAGCTCCTTAGGGGTGTGTGTGTGTGTGTGTGTGCGTGAGCGAGCGCTGTGCAGGGAGGGGGGGGGGCTAATGTACCATGATCCTTTGCTCTCTGCAAGGCTTATTTGGCACAATGACTCACATCCTGCGACATCATAACCTACTGACTGGTTTTGGAATGCCCCCTGTGGCCCTAAGATTCTTTTATACTTAGTTGTGCGTCGTGTCGCACACCGAAAATAGCTGATTTAGCAGCGCAACGCGTTGTGAGCTTATAGATTTTTTTGAGTGCCACAATCAAGTATAAATCAGGCATTTGGCTGGCAAAAATGGTATTGCCATTTCCTAAATAAAATACATCTTTTAACCCCATCTGCAACCATGTTAATGATTGTCTGCCGTATTTATTGACTAATATGAAACACTTGTGACTATGCCTTATGCCTGTGTGATATGACTTCAATTGAGCAATTAAAGCTGTATTCAAGGAATTTCACTAGGAATTTCAAGCCTTTATTCTTTTTATAATTGAGTGTATGATAAGGTCTCCCCATTTTGATGAGTCGTTGTAGATCCATTTGGAAGTATAGATGTAGGCCTACATTGTACAATATAAGCCTGAATCATACTTTGTCGCACTCCGGTGTCGCACGTTTAAAATAGCAGACCTACAAGCTCACAACGTGTCACAGATACGCCGCATTGTGAGCTTGTAGGCCTGCTCTATCTTGAGCATTCAACACCGTTGTGCGACGGAGCATAAATGAGGCTTTAATATCCTGCAACACAGAGGAGCAAGCTTGTACAATTGTTGTAATTTCATAATTACCAATTTTACCATAATTGTTTTCCTGTTCTTTCTATGATTTCATAAATATTTGTTTTCCCGGTAGTATTTGCTTTTGGAATGTAAATGTTGTAACTAGGGCTGCACAATCAAGCAAAAATAATACAAGAGTCATGATTTTAGGTTATATAAGCATGAAATTTATTCAAACATCCTATTTTGAGAGCTGTTGCTACTTGCAAGTAGCGGGGCATGCCCTCGTCTCCTCACCATTATGCAAGGATTAATAGCCAGAACATTGTACAACCCATTTCTTCATCCATCAAGCTCACAGAAGAACAGCAAAATCACAGAGAATATTACATACTATTGGACCAAAGATATCACAGCGAGAAGCACACTGAGAAACAAAGGCCTTAAAGGTGTAAAATCAATCTGTTTTCCACCAGAAATAATCAATAATTGTGATTAATAATTGTGATTACAACATTCACCCAAATAATATGGATTATCGTTTTAGTGGTTGTGCAGCCCTGGTTGTAACTCCCCATTTTCAACACTTAAAAACCCATTAAAACCGGGAACGCATAAGCAAAAATAATTCTGATATACAAGCTCACAGCTCGTGCAGCGCTGCGAGTTTGTACATCTGCTGTTTATGCAAAAATCTTGAAAGTGTGAGAACTACTGATTTAGAAGGCATTTGTAGAATCAGCCTCAGGTTTTAATGGGTTAAGAAGACAAATTGGTCTGAATGTAAAACAGCCCGTGCTGTCCCAGCTATAAGTTCTGTCAGATGTAGACCTACTACAGCATCTCCTCAGTTGGACAGAGGTGCTATCACAACTCAGACATCACTAAGTGCCTGCTTTCAAGATATAGCTCCCAATCTTTCCTGTTCCTGTGGAATAAAGCCTTTCACCCTGTCAATCACAGTGAGGCTATCAGTTTCCCATGCCCTGTCTGTCTGTCTGTCTCCTCTCTCTCTGTCTGTCTGTCTGTCTCTCTCAGACGGTCTCTCATTTCGGCTTGTTTAACCTCAGCTTTCAGTTGTGAGATCAGATGACAAATCTAAGCAAAACACCACACCTCAAAAAGAAACAAAGAAATGTAGCCTACAGATTGCAAACAAAGCCTCAGATCCACCACTCTCACACAGCCACACTATGCTCTGCACTGGTGAATCAAGAAGAGTTGAATTGCTGATGAAGTATAGGAAATATTTCACTCTGGTCCATACAGTCAGTTTGATAGATTTGTATTATCCCCAGAGGGAGATTCAGTTGTCATCTTGTCATCGTTGCAGCAGCGCAGTAGGCTAGTATTAGAGAGATACAAGAGGTAAGGTAACAATAATTTTAAAAAAAATGAATTAATTGGCTTAATGAATTAATTGATAATGAATTAACTTGATACCTGAACTAAACACTGATATGTTGTGTACATAGACTTAAAGTTCCTGTACCATGCTTCCACTACTACAGGCCTGCAGAAAGGCTACATCAGCTGGTTCTCAAAGTGGGGTCCAGGGACCCCCAGGGGTCCTGGGGGGGTTCCAGGGGGTCCCCAGTGAAATTTGTAGGAAAATTATAGGATCAAAACTATATATAAATCTACGGAAAAGAAATAAAACATTTGGAATATTTTTGGAACACAAATGTTTTAGGCTATGGGGGTCCCTATAGCTGGCACAATCTTTGCGGCAAAATACAAATTAATTTGGGGGTCCTTGACTTTAGTTACTTTGTAGATTTTGATTATTATTACAAAACATACATCAACCACATGCGACACATTGTGAGCTTGTAGATCTGCTATTTTTAAAATATTTTTTATACATTTGAAAACTTGTGAAACTGGACATTCTGCATAATGAGTAATTTCTAATTTTGGTACTTTAACTACATTTTGATATCAATAGCCTACTTTTGTACTTTACTCAGGACTTTTACTTGTAACAGAGTATTTCTACATTGCAGTACTGATTCTTTTACTTAAGTAAAAAATGTGAGTACTTTTTCTACCACTGTTTATGTCCTTTCCTTGACATGCAAAAAGAACCACTGGGCTGTGCAGTGACGTCCCATAAACGGACTCTCTCTTTTCACAGTGTTTCGCCCAGGTGGGCGTGGTTTGAGGTTAGGTTTAGGTTTTGGTTCCTAGTATGAGGTCAAGGTTAGGGTTAGGCATAGTTTTTGTGAGGTTAAGGTTAGGGTTAAGGTTCGGTTTAGGCATAGCTTTAGTGAGATTAAGGTTAGGATTAGGGTTAGATAGGCATATATAACCACTCCCACCCGGGCGAAACACCAAGGAAAGAGGGAGTCCCGTACAATAAAGGCCAGTGTGTCCAACGCATCCACAGGAGCGCATGATGTGAGGAGGCGTGACAAACTCGGGTCATATGAGCGTCATCAGCGGCTCTATCAAGGCTGTAGCAGCAGCACAGTGTCACCGTCCGTTGGACCTCAATGTAAAATGGACCAAATATTAACTTAACGGACGTTCAAGCAAGTGTCACGATCTTTGCATTGAAAGGTACGTAGGCCCACAGTAACGATCGATGCTGTCTGTCTCTGATTAATATTATAACCGGTATGACTGATAAAGAAGAGTCGAGTCGTGCGATGGAGAGCGTCTGTCTGCCCCATAGACTGTAAAAAAGAATGGACAAAGTGACGGTCTGCCCAGATTAGCCTGTTGTTGGCAGCTGGCAGCTGAGGGGTTATGTTCAAAGCATGACATTTGTTTGTATTTCACAGTCTTATCTACAATCAGTGGTGGAAAAAGTACTCGCATTTCTTACTTAAGTAAAAGTATCAATACTGCAATGTATAAATACTGTTACGAGTAAAAGTCCGGAATTAAAATTTTACTTGAGTAAAAGTACAAAAGTATTGATATCAAAATGTACAATACTTGCCTCTGCTCTGAGATGTAGTGGAGTAGAAGTAAAAGTATTGACTTTTACTTGACTTGTGTAAAGTACTTGAGTAAATGTAATTAGTTACTTTAGTTTCCACCACTGAGCCTCTCTGTCAGCCAGTTAGTTTCCTTTTTACACCTGTGTGTGTGTGTGTTTGTGTGTGTGTGTGTGTGTGTGTGTGTGTGTGTGTGTGTGTGTGTGTGTGTGTGTGTGTGTGTGTGTGTGTGTGTGTGTGTGTGTGTGTGTGTGTGTGTGTGTGTCTGTTGTGGGCACACTTTACACAAAGATTCATAATTCTATTTATTTATAACTTATCATTTATAACCGTCCAAGCGACGGCAATTTTTAACAGACAACTGCTGAACTGTAGCTGACAAGCTGTGTACCAACTTTTCTTTGGGATATACTTTATATTTAGAGCTTTGTTTTTGCCTTTGAGGAGGGCATGCAGACGAAATAACAAAATAGGCTGTATTTTCAATAATGCTGCAAAAATAGGCTCATCATTATATTAATTGGTAACTTTATATTAGGCTAATACTAAGTAAATACTTGTGTTCTGACCCTTCTCTGAGATAGGCACCTCTCTCTCTGTGTGGTAATCAGAAAATAGGCCTATACGCTTACTGATGACAGACAAGTTATGGACTTAAAAAGAACCTTGGATAATTGGCTGCAGACTGCTTTACTCATGCCATTTGGTTGCATTTTATTAGAAGCTGTCCTATGTAGTAGTGACATGGCGGGCATTGTTAGCCAGTTCAAAACAACATAATAATCAATCAACCATCAAAACTTCGGAACAAGTCTGATGCCCCCTGCAAAGATATTATAACCCAACCCATACATACTGCAATGAGTGGTTTATTATGGATCATGTGATACCATGCCACCCGTACCAGGCCTATCATGTCTTATCAGATGGTGGTGCTTATCAACTCTGGATTCACTCTGGACAGTCTGCTTTCCAGATTTCTCCCTGTTTTCAATGGGCAACCTCTCGTGTTTTCAATAACAGTGGAGCAATCTCTATGACAACTTGCTCATTAGGCTTAGGCCTACAGTATATCTCCTGTAGTCATCAATGTATGTGTTATCAATTAAAATACCATTGGGTCTATTGAAAAGCTGGAGATGCTACTTAGGGATCTGTTGTTTTGAAGCCAATAATTCGTATGGTGGGTCATATATTTTTCTTAGGATACCATCTTGTAATAATGACCAAATCATATTTGCTAAATGGATGGTATGCACAGTAGGCAGATTGAGGGGTTAGAAAACATGCCTACTGTATCTCACTGTAAACTCATTTCGTTATCTAGAATGATGTGTCTCCTGTTATATTCAGGCCTGTTTTTAAGGATGCGTGCTCTTCTCCAGTACAGTACAGGTTGGAGTGGAATGTGGCTTGAGTGATCAGTGCAACACTAGACTCCCTCTGGAAGTGTGTTAGTGTGTTACTGGATTAAAGGCACACTTAAGTCCTCATTGAAGGTGGGAGACTTAAACCTGACAACTATTTTGTCTAATAGGATTGGTCATGGGAAAGGAATGAACCAAGGCCACTACTGAGTGGTATGTCTCTAGTGAATGAATGAAGTTATTTACTATGGCTAACAGCCACATGGATTTTGTAAAACCTCATAGTTACATTTAATTGTCCGTCTTTTCTCTCTCTGCATTGAAGACACAAGTACGAAGATGTGCATTATAGGCAGTCTCCAAAACGCATCACATTATACTGTTAACAAGCACCACACATTAACAGCTACAACCTTACTGGAAGATTATTCATTATTATTAACCACTGGAGTCCTACTTTGTTGTTCGATAAATGGCAAAGATAGACATCTAATTGCTCACAATGCGTCGACTCACAACACCAGCTTGTAGATCTGCTATTTTAGCTATTTATGAAAAATAAATAAATTGGAAAAAATATACATTTGAATTTCTTTGAACATTTCCCCAAATAGGGCATCAGGGTTAACAAGGTTAATGAGAATGACTGCTGTGCTACAAATTACCTTCTGTTTTCACTTCTCTCTCCCTCGCAGGTGCTTGGATGGAAAATGACTTGTCTGCAGTAATAATAACACGGTGAGAAATACCATTTGCAGTGACTTGTCATGTCTTATACGTTTTTATACAGTGGTGTAAAGTAACTAAGTACATTTACTCAAGTACTGTACTTCAGTTATTGTTTTTGGTACTTTCACTTTACTGGGGTATTTCCAATTTTCAAGACTTTTACGTCTACTCCATTACATCTCAGAGGCAAATAGTACTTTTACTCCTACAATTATTAGACAACTTTAGTTACTAGTTAAGTTACTTTGTAGATTTTAAATATTATTACAAAACATACTGTACTTTAACCACTTCAGCCCTATATAGACTTTGGCTATTTGAAAATGGCGTTGTGAGCATGTAGATCTGGTATTTTCAAATTATTTCATACATTTTCAAAACATGAAAACAGTGACGTCCCATAAACGGACTCTCTCTTTTCACAGTGTTTCGCCCAGGTGGGCGTGGTTTGAGGTTAGGTTTAGGTTTTGGTTCCTATGAGGTCAAGGTTAGGGTTAGGCATAGTTTTTGTGAGGTTAAGGTTAGGGTTAAGGTTCGGTTTAGGCATAGTTTTAGTGAGATTAAGGTTAGGGTTAGATAGGCATATAACCACTGCACAAGTAAATTCTGAATACCAGACTTGTACTTGTAACAGAGTTTTTATGCATTGTAGCATTGATACTCTTAAGTAAAAAAAATTGAGTACTTCTTCCACCACTGTTTTTATGTACAGTTAAGGACCGAAGAACATGTGGCCTAACAGCAGGTCCTGTGATCTCAGTGTGGATCTCTCATGTGATACCCAACGCTGCATATCACCAACATCCTACATGTTGCACATACTGTAAGAAATTAATAAGATTAATCATCGGCTAATGAGGAGGCTAAGGCAGTGTAACTGTGTTACATAGCTGACTGACATCAATCAGTCGTTTTCCTGACATGGAAATCGACATGCTGATCAATATGACATGAAACTGAAAGCTTCATTTGGAAAGTAAGTATAACTTTAGAGACATAAAAGTGCATACCCCGGCCCCAATACGAATTTTAACTTAAAGCCTCACTTAGGTCTGTCACAATTATTACATAATTGTCCGATCGCAAGAGATAATCGCAATTCATTTGCATAAACGTTCAAGCGTTTCCATTCATCTGTATGAATTCATTTGTTGAAAAATGTTGACTGATAATATATCATATTAGTATTTTAGAAAATGTCAGTATTTTTTTCTTTAAAACCTTAAAGTCTGTTTTCATTGTGATAATGATGAATAGAAACTTAAAGTCAGTGTATGTAACTTTGCCCTGCATGCGTTTACATAACAAAATAATACATGTTTTATCCACCATTTCCCTCTGTACCGGCAGTTATCAGCCACTGGTGTAGTCTGGTGGTGTTTACCTGCAGAAACACACTGCCCTCTGGCTGTATTTTGTTATTTTCACTAGTTTTGGTTGACCAAAAACATCCCTGTCTACCAAAACAAACAGTGAAAACACCAAAATACAGCTAGAGGGCAGTGTGTTTTTGCAGGTAAACACCACCACAGTACTTCAGTGGCTGATAACTGCTGGTATAGAGGAAATTATGGGTAAAACTTGTTTTGTTATGTAAACACAGGGTAATGCATTTAAAGTATACTACGTTAGTTCCACTATTGACACAATCGATTGATTGATCATTATTATAAACATGCTCTGAAAATGCACTCGGCCCACCCATCTGACCACTCAACATGGCCGCCTTTCGGCTGCTTAGCCCACTTTCAAGATTTTCAAGTGGGCCCTGATCCAGAAATGGTTGACCACTGCATTAGAGCAAAGGATCCAAAGACACTGTAAATCATATTCCACTGGTAGTCATACAATAATCATTCCGGGCTCGTAAGGTTAGAGAGCATTGGTTAAGTTCTGCAGTGAGTGAGCAATTGAAAAAGTTTAAGTCGTTTTTACAGTTATCGGTGCAAAATCACCCAGGTGCATTACTAATGGCATCCCATTCTGCTCCATGTTTCCCCTTTGCTTTATTTAATGAATATCATCATTGTGGTTACATTCTCTCTCAGGTGGCAGCCTTGTCCCACGTTGCTTCTGTGTCCTGAATCCCCGGTATAGATACTGTAGCCCCCCTGACCCGGCCAGTCTCCATCCCGGCCTAGCCCCAGCCAGTCTCCACCCTGGCCTGTCCCCACCCCGGCTCCAGCCATGATGTCTCCCAAGTCGACCCTGCTGAAGGTCATCCTGCTGGGTGACGGTGGCGTGGGCAAGTCGTCGCTGATGAACCGCTACGTCACCAACAAGTTCGACACGCACCTCTTCCACACCATCGGCGTGGAGTTCCTCAACAAGGAGCTGGAAGTGGACGGCCGCCACGTCACCCTGCAGATCTGGGACACGGCGGGACAGGAACGCTTCCGCAGCTTGCGCACGCCCTTCTACCGCGGCTCCGACTGCTGCCTGCTGACCTTCAGCGTCGACGACGGCCAGAGCTTCCGCAACTTGGCCAACTGGAAGAAGGAGTTTGCCTACTACGCCGATGTCAAGGACCCCGAGAGCTTCCCGTTCGTCGTGTTGGGCAACAAGCTGGACGTGGCCGAGCGGCAGGTGTCGGCCGAGGATGCGCGCCAGTGGTGCCGTGAGAACGGCGGTCACCCGTACTTCGAGACGAGTGCCAAAGACGCCACCAACGTGGCGTCGGCCTTCGAGGAGGCGGTGCGACGCGTGCTCTCCACGGATGACCGCGGAGAGCACACGGTGTCAGATGACACTGTTGACCTGCACCGCAAGAAAACGCCACCCAATGCCCCCTGTTGCTAAACCGCTTATTATTGGCGAGTTATTGGCGTGTTGTGGACGTTAAGATGACAGCTACAAGACAGGGATGTCCAGCGCTTAGAATTTTTTAAGGTCCCAGAAACATGTCTGCGATTTGCAAATCAGTAGAGATTAAAAATGGCCGAACCACATAAGGAAGTGACTTTGAACAGCTTCAAATAGCTGTGTTATTTGTGGACGAAGCAAAGACGCAAGGAAAGGGAGAGCAGTTTACAGATTTATAAGATCATATCAATATAATAGAATTACAAGCATCATGGTTAAAGGATAAAACGCCTGAAAATCAATTAAATAAATGATTTAACTTCAGATATGTTGGATTATGCAATATTATGTTAGGGGTTACAGTAGTACACTGTGAGGTCACATACCACCGAGCGAGTTGGTCTCACGCACCGAAGATAGCTGATTCGCAACATGTTGCGCTGCTATGCGTTGTGAGCTTGTAGATCTATTTTCGTGCACGACAGCGCACAACAAAGCATAACTCAGGCTTTAGTATCTGGCCTTGAAGTTTCCTTATGAGAGCCGGAATGGAATGGCTGATGACTCTACTAAAAAGACAAGAGTGTTGGTTCTCCTTTTTCCATGTGATTTCGTAAAGCACAGATCAGCTCCGTTTCACACACATGGTTGCCTCTCTCTTCCTCTATTCCTCTCTGTTCCTCACTCTATGCACTGCAGACTGAAGGTAGACGTTCAGTTAAATTAATACTCAGGATTTACAGTTTGAAGTTACAAATTCATGGCTGTTTCTGGTCAGGTCAGTTTTAGCCACTGCCTGACTGGAAGATGCACTACTAATGACAACAACTACATTCCTTTCTCTATGGTGGACTACTATGCTAATGTCATTATCAAAACATTCTAATTATGACTCGTTTTGATTTTAGATATTTAAAAATAAATCGTTGTCATAAATGTGCCAAATCTTAATGTTGTTCTTATAAAAGCGATGTCACTGCATGAAGCCTCTGTACTGTGTGTGCATCAGGATGTTTCAAAAAGTTTGTTCTTCGTTGGTCAACCCTTTGCCCAACGGAAATTATACATTTTCAAGTGAAAAGTAATATACTAAAGCAGGGGTCTTCAACAGGGGGTCCGGGACCCCTAGGGGGTCCTCAGAGTTACTACAGGGGGTCCGCCCAATCTTTGTGTGATGTGATTATTTTTTTTACCTTAACCACTTGAAGCCTTGCATCCCTTTTTCTGAGGAGAACTTTAGCCAAAAATAGCAGATCTACAAGCTCACAACGCCTTGTGAGCTTGTAGATTGGCTATTTTTGGCAAAGAGTTATGGGTGTAGAGGGAAAAAAGAGCAGCAAAAGTTGATCTGAAACACGATTTTTTTACAATATAGAGGGGGTCCCTGCTTCATCTCTCTCTCAGCTAGGGGGTCCTTGGCCTGAAAACGTTGAAGACCCCTGTACTAAAGTATTGGGCAACAAAGTATGAAGTAGCCTTAAAGCTGCCATCCTGGTTGGTCAAATAAATCCAACAGTCACTGTGACTAATAGAGGACATAGGGTAGTTTCCTGCCCTGAGTAGATAAGTCGGTGGTTCTCTAAACAAGATGACAAGTTGCAGTATGATGTTGATGAGGGGGGGGGGGGGGGGGGGTACTTAACCTTGTATTTGTAATGGCAGGATATTTTCCAAATTCCTAGACCAAACTAAATATTTTGTTACACAATTCTATGATAACAAAATAATGTAATTGCTACGTATTGTTCACTATTTAATTTCATTAAATACAGGTTCAATTGTTTGTCTTAATGTCCAAGTGTGTCCTATGTTCACTGGATATTGCTTTGGATTCACACACGTCAGTTTATTTCAGTTTATTCCCCCATTGTTCTCAGTACTTGAATTGTCAGATGAGTCTTGTCAGGTTTTAACCAAGCAGCTCAGAAACAAAATTCGTTCATTCATTCATTCCTACAAAATGAGTACTTAAAATATCCTTTCCCCCAAACTACTACAAGTCAAGATACCCCTCCAAGTCTACCACACATGGCACATTCCCCCGGAAACCCCTCCAGAAAAGGATTTGGAACGCTGTCTACAGACAAATGGCACCACAGCAGAGGAGAGATGTGACACTTTTTTTAATTTCACTGTATTTAATAAATACATATTGTAGGGAAAAAATTAAGCTATCTGTCATCTTTAAAATGTATACGTTTAACAAGACCGGGTCTAATAAAGTTGTGGCTTCCTTATGGATCTCAGACATCATGTTGTCATATCGCTATACATTGACGTGAGTTATTTGCCACTCGCAAAT
Organism: Gymnoscopelus braueri; assembly: GCF_963280865.1. Classification (NCBI taxonomy): domain Eukaryota; kingdom Metazoa; phylum Chordata; class Actinopteri; order Myctophiformes; family Myctophidae; genus Gymnoscopelus; species Gymnoscopelus braueri. The sequence continues at coordinate 26,525,851 of NC_137626.1, read as the reverse complement.
TTTTCGCTAATAGACATTTTCATTCATAGCAGAACATACTAATGAACAAAGAATTACCATAGTTTATGATGTTGCGGTGTAGATTAGTAGATTTAGGTTTCCAGTGCAGGAGAAAAAATTACCATAGTTTATGATGTTATGGTGTGGATTTTGTAGGGTTTCTGCCAGTGTAGGGTTTGAATGCAGGTGCCTGCACAAGCAAGTTTAGAATCAAAAGTCCTTTAAGAAACCTGTCTAGGTGCCGTGGTGCAGTGAGTTGGTTCATATTGTATAAATGCAAAGGTTCTTTTGAGTCCCAGGCCTTGATACTTGATGTATCTCTGGTGAAGTTCCTCTCTTTAACACCAAAGAATGTTTTGAAATCTAACAGAAAATACACTTCAAAAGCACTAGGAGACACCTGTTGAGTTTGAAGTTGTTGTGGCACAGTGGTCTAGTGGTCAGTGCTACAGTATGTCTCTGAAAAAGAGCTTCTGGGTTTGAGCATCAGGCCTACTGTAGTCAGAATTGCACTTCAAAAGCACTATTCCCTTTGACACCGTGGTTCTGTTGTGTGGCACAGTGTTCTAGCGCTCTGTCTCTGAACAAAGAGCTGAGGTTCCTGACTTAAGTCTCAGGCCTACCGTAGTTAAATACTGGAGTACTATGAACTTTTGAAGGTTAACCTACAAAAGAACAACTCAAAAGCACTAGGAGACACTAGTTGAGGGCCCAAAGGTGCCTTTGCGCAAAGAAGAGGTGCACTAGATTGGTTGCCTCTGCTGAGACAGCTAGCAGGTTGGAATCCCACGCCATCAAGGTACTGGAGGAACATACGAAGGAACCCTGTCTCTCCTCCTGTTTCCTGAGAGGTAAAAGTACAGGGATTTATTCATTTCTCAAAATGTGAAAATATGTGTTTGCATTCTAATTGTGTTATCTTTTGCATTTACATTTGTTGCACCATCTTGGCTTGATGTTGGTTTTATTTTTATGTTTTCTGACTTGTTTAGCTTGAAGTTGCTGCCAGGTGCCACTCGACCAAGCCAAGCACACACAGTTTACGGATCATCAACATAAAAGGTTAAATCAAGTTGGACCAATGGCGAGTACCATTATCAAACAAGTATTGAGTTACGATGCTGTATTAGGTGTCCAGACTAAACAACCACAGGCCTGCAGGTCCCAAATGTTAGGTCTGTCATAGCCATGTGCTAAAAGCAAAACTAAATGTTAACACCAGGTGGCGACAAGCCACAAGCTTAACAGAATAATGCCTACTCTGTATCCTACAGTACATTTCTTACATTGTAGGTTAATAAGCATTATGCACATGCGAGGAAACGTCCAGTATGCATTAGTGAAAATTCACTTATGTTAAACCTAAACAGAATTATATAGAGTGTATTACTGCTATGCATGTCCATAGAGAATGGATGAGTACTCTTCTGAGGAATACCCAATTTCCTACGTATGTTCTCGGAGAGCAGTGTGTAGTGTGTCTATTTATATATCTGCTCCTACAGTGTCACTGGGTGTATAGGAACTCATACATATTTCACTAGCTCAGTTTCAGTTTTCAAAGTGGCATGCGGGGACGCCCAGGGGGCCTTGAGGAGGTTCTGTTCGGTGTTCCCAGCCAAATGTAGGCCTAGTTTGGCCTAATTCACTTGACATTATTTCAATACAATAAATGTACAAGTGATTATTCTAACAATATGTTTCAATATTCACCACTGTGATTATTCTTCATGTAGCCTACGTGTCATTTTGCAATTTTATATATTAGGGTCCCTATGATGGTCTTATGGAAGCCTGTATAGATATGTCTTTCTTGGGAGATGCCTGTACACAGCATTTGCAGATATATAGGTTACAAAGAACAGGTGATTGTAACCAAATAGATGGTGGTGATTATATTAAAAACTACGGCAATAAGCTTCTGGGAAAAAGAGAATACTATGAATAGAGTCTGTTATGCTCAGTCAGCAGTGTTGTTGTCACTACATTTATGCAGCAAACAACATTTGGTCCTCCTCATCAGTGGTAATTATTCAAGTGAGCCATTTCCAAACGTTTGCTGTAATTTGATGTCAAAGTCTGTTTATATAATTCTGAATAACACCGAACAACTGTAGCTGCTAGAAACAGAGGGTGGAAGCATGGTGGTTCAACCGCATTAGCCATGTTATGTTTCCAAGGATTATTTGAAGCTACCATCTAGTTATTAATGTTGTGCAAGTTAGAAACCTGGGATTGAACCCCAGACATTGATTTATGTCGTTGTTGAAGCAAGCAATTTAGTTACTGGATTTGTACTCTTGTATACTGTAAGTATTAAAAACCTCAATTTGTTGTGATGGTCTGTTTGTAAGCTTTGCAATTTTAAATTTTAAATGTAATTAATGTAACTGTTCATTATATTCCAAGTATTATAGAACAGAGTAGGTTTGAGAGCAATAACATGCCACATGCTTATGGGATCTTGTGCACCTGAAACATGAAATCCTGTTGACTTAACTAGTTTCTCCATTGTGGCTCCTCAAAAAACAGTTAATTTTGAGGACTAAAGTCCTCATTTTGGAAGTAAGGTCAAAACAATTGCTTCTGTGCACACACACACAAACTATCTGCTCTGATTTGTTATATTAACACATTTTGATTTATTTACTTGGCTTTTCAGTTCAAATATATCATCCAAATACATCAATAAAATCAATAGTTATCAATGCAAGGCAAATCAGTCAGTTTTAACAGCTTTGTTAATATGGAAATAATACTTGTCCAGTGGCACGGCGCAGTTTAACAATTAAATCCACGATACGATTGTGTTGTGCCATATCATATGTCCCTTGAAAGGGAATGCATATCAAACCCCAGTTTGATATGCATTAGACCACAACCCCCATTTGATACAAGTGTTATCTCTAGGATAGTGGACTCCAATCTACACTGTAAAATCCTCAGTGTTAGTATTTTGTTCTCATTTACATCTTCCATGTCATTGTGGCCCAAGAAATTTGACAGGGGATTATAAATAGAGGTGTCTTGGTTCAAATCTCAATGAACAACCACTAAGGACATCTTTCCAACTTTTACCTGAGGCGTTTACCTTTATCTAATCTTTTACTGAAGTACACTCAAGTGAACATGATATATAAGAACCTCTGTGGTGCAGTGGTTTAAATACAGGGCTTTCAAGCAGAAGGTTCCCAGTTGAAATCTAACTTGGACATTTTTCCAACTTTTACCGGACTAATGCACCTTTATCTAATCTTTCAATGAATACCACGCAAGTGAACAGAATGTGAAAGAACCTCTGTGGTGCAGTGGTTTAGATACAGGGCTTGCAACCAGAAAGTTCCTGGTTCAAATCCAATCAGGCCAATTTTCCAACTTTTACCTGACTCTTGCACCTTTATCTAATCTTTCAGAGAAGATCACGCAAGTGAACAGCATGTGTAAGAACCTCTGTGACAGTGGATTAGATACAGGACTTGTAACCAAAAGGTTCCCAGTTCAAATCAAACCAGGACAGTTTCAATTTTTTACCGGACTATTGAACCTTTATCTAATCTTTCACTGAAGAGCGTGTTTTTCTTTCTTTCTTTCTTTTTTCCCTTTTACCTGGCTCTTGTAACCTAACTTTTCAGTGAAAATCGCACAATAGAACAGACCAAGTATTAATCACAGTGGAACAGTGGTTAAAATACAGGACTCTTCACACAGAAGGTTCTGAGTTCAAAACCAGCAAAGACATCCTTCCAACTTTTACCTGGGAGTTTTACCTTTATCTAATCTTTCAATGAAGACCACGTAAGTGAACAGAATGTGTAAGAACCTCTGTGGTGCAGTGGATTAGATACAGGTCTTACAAACAGAAGGTTTCCTGTACAAGTCCCACCAGAACATCTTTCTAACTTTTACCTGACTCTTGCACCTTTATCTAATCTTTCATTGGAGACCACGCAAGTGAACAATATGTGTAAGAACCTCTATGGTGCAGTGGTTTAGATACAGGGCTTGCATCCAAAAGATTCCCGGTTCAAGACCAGCAATTACATTTTTCCAAGTTTGTACCTGGCTCTTGTACGTCTCTGTACCTCTAATCCTTCACTTAACAGCGTGCAAGAGAACAGATTAAGTATGAATCACTGTGGTGCAGTGGTTAAGATAAACGCCTCGGAGTGCAAAGACTGTGAGTTCAAACCCCACAGATGATGAAAGATGGTAATAGAGAAACTCCGAAAGATGGTAAAAGAGAAACTCCGAAAGATGGCAAAAGAGAAACTCAGAAAGATGGTAAAAGAGGAACCCCGAAAGATGGTAAAAGAAAATCTCCGAAAGATGGTAAAAGAGAAACCCCAAAAGATGGTAAAAGAGAAACTCCGAAAGATGGCAAAAGAGAAACTCCGAGAGATGATAAGAGGGAAAATCCCAAAAGATGGTAAAAGACAAGCTTCGGAACATGATGACAGAAGTCATCAGAATGCAATGCCTCGATACGAACGAGATTCCCAAAGCAAAGGCTTGAAATGCACAAGATTCCCAAAGTAACGGCTCAAGGTGGTGGAGATGAAAGGAGGCAGAGAGTTGAGAAAGGAGGCAGAGAGTTGAGAAAGGGGGAAAAGCATTTTAAACCAATTTTTTTTTAAGCCCCTCCCCTACAACCTGAGGAAGGCGGGCTAAATCAATCCATCCTCCTCTAAAAAACTAAATTTGCTTTAGCCAGGATTCAAACCCCCAACCTTCTGCTTATGAGTCCTCTCCTCTACCTTTATGCCACCAGGCCTTTCACATCAATGAATATCTTATGTCATATTTGATGCTGAAGGAAGAGCTGGCAGGTCAAAAGATACAAATGTTTAAATATTAGATTTATTAATGTGGTGTTTCATTTTTTCATCATATTTAAGTAATTTGATTATTAGCTTTAGATGACCAAACTTATTGTTAAAATAATTAAAGTTATTTTCTAATCAAACACATTAGCAGTTGGGTTTTTATATTAATTTAGGTCTTTCATTAAAAAGAATAGTGGCTATAACTGATTTGAGGCAGCATTCTGCCTGTTTGTCTTGAAATTTACATTGAATTGATTCCAACCACTTCCAATGTCTTTGTTACAACATAAAAACCTAATTCTCATTCATCCTTTATGTTCAATATAACCAATATAGTAAAAAACTCATGTCATACTAAACTATGTTCAATATAACCAATATAGTAAAAAACTCATGTCATACTAAACTATTTTCAATATAACCAATATAGTAAAAAACTCATGTCATACTAAACTATGTTCAATATAACCATCAATATAGTAAAAAAAACTCATGTCATACTATGATGCTATGTTCAATATAACCATCAAATCAGTAGTGGAAGTACTCAGATATTTTACTTAAGTAAAGTAGCAATACCACAATGTAGAGATACTCTGTTACAACTAAAAGGCCTGTGTTCAGAATGTTACTTGAGTAAAAGTATACAAGTATTGGCATCAAAATATACTTAAAGTAGCAAAAGTAAAAGTACAAAAATGTTTGAAAATAGCAGATCAACAAGCTCACAACATGTCGTGATGCGACGCGTTGTGAGCTTGTAGATCGGCTATTTTCAAAGAGGTTAATGCATGTTTTATAATGTAATAATTTATATCTGCAAAGTAATTAGTAACTAAAGTTTTCAAATAATAATAGTGGAGTAAAAGTACAATATTTGCCTATGAGATGTAGTGGAGTAGAAGTAAAAGTATAGACGATTGGAAATACTCCAGTAAAGTAAAAGTACCTCAAAATTGTACTTAACTACAGTACTTGAGTACACGTACTTAGTTCTGTCAGATAACTCACAATTTCAAATAGATTATTATATAATATTATAGAATGAGAATACAAGTGTGGATGTAATATTTTATCTTGGCGTTCAGGCTCTGCTACATTTTTCTCCCTGCTCAGCACAATTAAGACAACCATCAAACATCAGACAACCTTTAAGAGCAGGGAGATAGATATATAATAACAACCCCCCATGGGGAACAGACCAATAGCAGAGCCTACTGGTGGTGCTGGGGTGGTGGTGGGAGCAAACGTCGCATGACAACAACCAGAACACACAAGCGGATGGAACGCCTGATTCAAGTGAGTTTAAATACCCGCCCAATTGGACAGCTGATTGCCACGTCGGAGTATGACGTATGGATATTGCATGACGCTGTAAACAGCCACATCAAAAAACATGAAAAGATGGGTTTTGATTTCAAGACATCTTTATTGACACAAATGCATAATGAATAAACATCTGTCAAAAGGATTTCCATCGTGGTCCTTTGTGTGTGTGTGCGTGTGCGTGCATGCGTGCGTGTGTGTTGGGAGGAGAGCAGATATAATTATTACAGAAAAACTAAATCTAAAATAAGATGAACTAAACAGGTGTATAGAACCTGTTTTTAATCTCAAATAGTGTCGTTTTGTGGTGTCTTGTCCTTTGATAACACTCAGGCAGGGTGTGATGTTAGGGTTAAATTCTTACCCTCTGGTAACATTCTGGCAGGGTGCGGTGTTAAGGTGGTGTTAGGGCATTGGTTCTCAAAGTGGGGTCTGGGGACCCCCTAAGGGTTCGTGGAGGGTACCAGGGGGGTCCCCAGCAAAATTAGTTAATAAAATGTCACAATCATTTTAACCCCTTTGTCCATATTTTATACTTTGGCTATTCAAAAATAGCAGATATCTGCTATTTAAAAAAACGTATTTAATTTAAAAAATAATTTAAAGCAAACATTTGTAACTCAAATCTTTGCTTCTGGGGGGTCCCTGGAACAAAACATTTTGAAATGGCGGTCCGGGTTAATCTCAACCCGTTAGCCAAGCCTGCCTGTCACTCAGCCTGCAGTTCAGTCCAAAACGCTGCCACTCGCCTCTTAATCCATTAAGACCGGGGAACGCATCTGTGTCATTCTAGATTTCTTTGGGCAATTCAAAAATAGCAGATCTACAAGCTCATGATGATGACGCTATGAGCTTGTAGATCTGCAATTGTTTTTGAAAAATCGTGAAATGTGTGCAAATCTTTAGTGTGAATATATACATACTTCTTTAAAGCGAACATTTTTAACAAAAATTGTTGCTTCTGGGGATTCTACAAATGTTTTTTTTTCATTCTATTATTTTTTTACTTATGTTGCTATATTATCAATGGTTTTCAAACTTTTTTCATTTCAAGGACCCCCAAAATAATATGTATTTGTCCACGGACCCCCTCCTATCTAAACATATTGTGTTCCAGGGACCCCCAGAAGCAAAGATTTGAGTTAAAAATGTATATAAAAGATTTGCACACATTTTCATGATTTTTCTAAAAATAGCAGATCTACAAGCTCAAGTGCCGCGCTATGAGCTTGTAGATCTGCTATTTTTGAACAGCCAAAGAAATCTAAAATGACACAGATGCGTTCACGAACTTCCCGGTCTAAATGTTGGCCTGTGGCATGTTGGGTCAATTCACCCATTAAAACCGGGAAAGCATCTGTGTCATTTTAGATTTAGCTATATATCGTTGCTGTCAGTCAGAAACCTCTTATCTCCATATTCTAACTTGTTGCGTTTTTTTCATAAATTAACGCCCTACTTGATCATACTACAGCGTCCGTCACACAAAAGTAGCAAAAGTAGCAGATCCACAAGCTCGAAACGTGTCACTTTGCGCTTGTAGGTCTGCTACTTTTGCTATTTTTGAATTTGAATCCTGAAAAGTAATAGTAGTTTTGGACATATGAGGTTTCCACCGGACAGAGACGATATATATAGCAACAAAAGTTATTCCGAAAATTGTTAGGATTTAGAAGTAGAATCGGCCTCAAGTCTTAATGGGTCAAGAACGGCCCTTTGTGAGTGATTCAGATTGCACCTCTAACGTACGCCCTTTGTTCAAAGAAGTTAACAACTCGCGTTCAATTATAATCAGTGTCCTGCTGCGATTTGCTATACAGTATACCCTTGAAAACACAAATCCACCACAACCATGGTTTATTTGTTTTAGTAAAATAGGCTGATAACAAATTTTATAATTTTATTTATTTATTACTATATGCAACATTTGGGGCCGAAGTTCTTACTTGACCTACTGGGAGAGTGCATGCAAAGTCACACACACACAAACACACACACACACACACACACACACACACACACACACACACACACACACACACACACACACACACACACACACACACACACACACACACACACACACACACACACACACACACACACACACACACACACACACACACACACACACACACACACACACACACACACACACACAATCTATAAAAACTACATCCGTCCTAAATAGCCTTCACTGGGGCCCAGCTGTAACTACGCTACACCACTGATAAGCAACATCACCATCAGATCAGATCCTAGATCAGTGACATTACAATCAACCATCAACCAATAGTAACAAAACTAATGTCTAACTTTATGAAAAACTATTTACATATAGTAATTAAAACAGTGTCAAAGATGGGATCAGAAGCAGTGGATGATTCTTAGCATTCTGGCAAGGTGTAGTGCTAGGGTGGGTGTTAGGCTATATTTTTGTGGTGTTAGGGTTCAATTCTTACCCTCTGGTAGCATCCAGACAGGGTGTGGTGTAGAGGTGGAGTTCTCTGCATCAGGATCCCGAACGACTCCCGCAATAATGGATCCACACTGAGGTCAAACACAAAGGTCATAGGTAACATACCGATGCATACATTGATATTTACAATCCATTCATTTCCCAGTTGCTCTTTTACAACATTAGAGTAATGATCAGATTTAGATCACCAGCGGTAGTGTAGCTACTCTACTGTATAGACAGTGCAGACAGAGTGGTCACACTTGGGCCCTTAGGGTGGGGGTCCTGTTCTTGGCCCACCTGCGGTATGTTGGGCCAAGAACGGGCCCTTTGAAAGTGATTCAGATTGCATCTCGAAATGAAAGTACGCCTGTGTTCAAAGAAGCTAACAACTCACATAAAATTATAATCAGTGTGCTGCTGCCATTTGCTATACAGTAGCAGTAGGCCTATATATACCCTTGAAAACGCAGCCATGGTTTTCATTTGTTTAAGTAAAATAGTCTGATTACAAAATGAGCAGCTTAATTTGGGGCAGAGGTTCTTCTTAGATCATTGACATTACAATCAATCAATAGTAAGGAGTACAAGGATCAGATCCTACATCAGTGACTAGGGCTGTCATGATCATGAAATTAAAATATGTTTTACAAAACTAGTGGAAATAGCCGATCTACAAGCTCACAAGACGTCACATGATGATGCGTTGTGAGCTTATAGATCTGCTATTTCCACTATTTTTGAAAAGTTTTGAAAATATATGAACATTTTGCAACATTGAAACGATCGATGAATGTAATAATTTTGAAAAGGCCTAACTGACATTTAAATCAAACAATAATAGTAAGAAGGAGTATAAGGATCAGATCCTACATCAGTCACTACAATCAACCAATAGTAACTAAACTAATGTCTAACTTACTGAAAAACTATTTACATGATGTAACAAAAGAGAAAGCAGTGGATCACTCTGCTTTTATTTCTAAATGATTCTAACATGAATGACCCATCCAGTCAAAAGGAAAATAGCTTCAAACCAGAAATATATATATTTCTTGTCCTGAATGCTTGTTGGAGCTCATTTGAAATCCTAAATGAAAGATGAAAGTACTGTCTGTACTCAGTTCTCGTGTGTGTGTGCGTGTGCGTGCGTGTGTGTGCGTGTGTGTGCGTGTGTGTGTGTGTGTGTGTGTGTGTGTGTGTGAGAGAGAGAGAGAGAGAGAGAGAACACAGCATCCGACCTCTCTGTCTGTGTGCACCTGGATCCTCTGGTATGCATGTCCTGAGCACCTCTGCTCCAACAGCTTTGGTAGGAGGGTCCTGAAGCACACTATCCAAAACACCACAACACTATTACAAATCCTATCCTTTAACTATAAATGTCCATGTACTAATTACAGTTCAGATAGTGTCCTTACTCACTCAGAAACATCTTGAACTGTCTGCACACTGTCTTCTCTTCCAGGCTAGTGTGTTATAGTTGTCCATCTTGTTGTCCATGTCAGTTGGTTATGGTAGAAATACTGAGGGAAAATCCAGCTCCAAACACATGAACATGCAGATACACTGATATGAATCCCTGGCTCTTAATTTGGTGATATTTACCAGATTATTGAATTTATAACCAGTCCAGCACTTAAAACATCTGTGTTTACATCTGATTCTCTCTCTCTTCCTCCTTCTTTAGACCCACCCCCCTCTCAGAACCAGTTGATTTGACACCTGGCTACCCAATGACAATGCTTCCATCAGCTTGATATTGGTAGTATAAATGTAACATAATAACCAGCTGCATGTCTGCTCCCTAGTGGTCCTGGTGCTTTAGCCAACTGGTTAGTGTAGCTACCAATGATATGAGAAACCTGTGTTCAAATCCCCAATTGGACACTTTAAAAGAGAGGATTTTTTTTTTCAAATCACAAGCAGCTTTATTGAGTTTATTGAGTTTATTAGGATCCCCATTAGCTGGTGCATAATAACAACAGCTATCTTCCTGGGGTCCACAAATAACATAAAAACATGACATTCGACAATACATTACAGGACAATGATATAAACAATGTACAACTTTCTGTGTTTTCCTTCGAACAATGACTTTCATATCATCCATATACAACTTATTTTCTGATACCCCATTTCCTTGGAAAGAGAGAGAAAAAAATGTAATAGTAATAATAATAATTTTACAAATGCCTACCTTTAATTCTATTAAAGTAAAAACAACCAAAATAAATAAATAAATTAAATCCTATTCATAACTGTGAAATGGTGTGTGTGTGTGTCTGTGTGAGCGAGTGAGTGTGCCCCATGTTCCTGCATATGTTTAAAACTCCTACCTGCATGAATGTGTGTACTGCTGTGTGATTACCATAAAACCTGTCTGCAGCTTGTGTGATTACAACCTTTGGGTTTCACTTTCTAGATGGCTCTACAATTGTCTTTTGAAACTTGATATGTAAATTTCTTCAGCTCCTCTCCCCTTTCAGAGCTAAAAGAGAGCATTAGGAGGAAGGTGGACTGCCTCCATGCTCCTCACCTTACAAAGACCGAAAATAAAGATATACCAGAACCAAGATTCATATTCCCAACCTCGGACTTATGGAGCTTCTCCTTTTCACATGCGCCACCATGCTATTAACATTAATGACAAGATTGAGGTTGTATTTGAGGTTGAAGGAGGAGGTGAGGATACAAGTTGAAAATCCACAGCAAAGACCTTTGCCCCTGACAGAATTACTGAATCTATAGATCCACCCTCTGATGATCAGGGTTCATTATGACACAACTAAGATTTAGGTTATTGTTAAAAACTGTTTTTTCTCTGCACCCAGATTTACACTTTTACAGTTAGCATTTTTAATCAACCAAAAAGTTCAAGAACATTTGCTGTTCTCACTTACATTATGTTACATTAAAACAATTATGGTTAGAAATAGAAAATGTTCAACGTAGTTTCTCAAACAGTGCTGAATTATGACCACAGCTCTTCTTTTGATTAGCTGAATTAAATTAGACAAAATACCACGTTACACTCATGGCATGCAGCATATCAATCAAATCAAGTATCATTTATAGGCTGAGCCCCATACTTGTGAACTGTTTCGTTTTGAGCTACTCTAGTGACTCAGGGATAACAAATTACATAAATTGAATCTAACCACTTCCATTTCATGTATTTATTCCAACACCAATCAAGAATTAAATACAAAAACAGACACCGGTAGCTGTGCTATGAACAATTAAGGCTAACAAGTATTATGGCATTGTAAAATATAAAAGCAACAGTACTGTATGGCATTTTGTTTAAATTAATTATTGCATGATTTCATTTTTTATGACCTAGTATAGAATTTTATACTATGTGTTAATGTAGGAACTGAATTAATAACAAGCTAAAGTCCTTTTTGCATCAACTCCTCCGAGGAACAGGTCATGATGTAGATGGCAGGATTTTACTGAAGAAAAGGTGAAATTGAAAACAAACAATTAGACAAATAATTATACATTGATGATGTTGATATTATTAATAATAATAATATGAATAATAATAATGATAACAATAATCTAGGAAATAGCTAATACATTTCCTAGATTAATAGGAAACCAAGTTAAGTATAATTATTTCCTCTTACCGCCAGCTACAGATAAAACCGTGCAGCAACAGATAACGACCGCCATGTGATCACACACACCTTCTGTTATCCCCATTGATATTTCCTTATTCCCAATTGATATTATCCATTGATGGCTAATAACCATAGTGAAACAAGCACAGTTAAAAAACTCATTGCACAATTATCTTATGCTTACGGGGTGTGTAGGTGTGTGTGACTCACCATGAGAGCCAGAATCCACAGCAGTGGCGAGGAGCTCCTGGACAGCTCTGCAGGCTTACAGGATGCAGCGTGTCCTTGAACACAGAGGAAGAAAATATACTATGCTGTCTGTCTGTGTGCTTGAGAACCCAGTACCCCAGCTGTCTGTCTGTGTGCTGGAGAACCCAGTACCCCAGCTGTCTGTCTGTGTGCTTGAGAACCCAGTACCCCAGCTGTCTGTTTGTGTGCTGGAGAACCCAGTACCCCACCTGTCTGTCTGTGTGCTGAAGTCCTGAGCACCTCTACTGCAACAGCTTTGGTAGCAGCTACATGAAGCACACTATCCAAAACACCACAACACAATTAAATGTCCTATCCTTTAACTGTAAATGTCCCTGTCATTACAGTTCTCAGATAGTGTCCATACTCACTGTGTCTCAAATGTCTCATACAAACTCTTCTCCTCCAGGCTAGCGTGTTAGTTGACCAGCCACAGCCCACCTTGTAGTTATTAATGTCAGCTGGTTATAGTAAAAAATACTGAGTAAAAATCCAGCTCCAACCATCACATTAACCTTCTTGTTTTTAACAGGGTTACACACTGATACTGTATATCCTCACCCTGACAATATTTACCAGATTATTTCACTTATAACCGACACTTAAACATCACTGTTGTCACCTGTTTCTCTCTCTCTCTTCACTCATTTGTGATCAATACATTTTGTTGTCAATAGGGCCAGCATAATCGTAAACTATTTAATATAGTAGATACTAAATTGTAGGCTGAAAATACCATACTGTGTAGTATGTAGTTGGTTTAGTATGTGGCTTTGGACGCAACTATGGTCTTCTTGAACAATATACAAAATGGCTCCTTGAATGGTGGTTACACCACCTTGACAATTCACAGTTAGTTTACTTGACTGACATTATTCCACAAATGAATGAATATATGCAGAGCTTTGGTGATCCATTTCTTTCAATGACGTTCTGATGTAAGATCATGCCCAACAATTGATAGGGTGTTTTATTTATAATTTCACCTTTGTTAAGCCTTATTAAATTATTTGGTATACCATTTGCATTTTTGCCTTCATTCATCCCTTCATAAAACCAGACATTTTAGACTAGATCCTCAAAAATAATAAAGTATGCAAGCAAATTGTATGTATATGGACACAGAGAATGAGTGTCACGTAATTGACCCATGTATGACAAATGTCCTTTAGCGATAAGAGGCTTAATGTGTGCGTTTTGTAAGCAAATATATTTCTGAATGGATATACAATACATGTGCATACAACTGCCAGTTTGTATATTTAGCAGCTTATAGTAATAGAGTTAACTGCATGCGCCTACAGTATGTGAGCATGTCCTCACAGATTCTGTACCCAATTACGTTGAAGCTGCAATCCGTAAGTTTCTTGTTCTATCCTGGGATTCAAACCCTCTCAAGTCGTACTATAGTGACGAGGTGTGACAACGGGAAACGCTGTTCTCACTCCCAACTCGTAATAGGTTGACAAGTCTGTTAAAAACAAACAAGGCAGGCACGCCATCAGAAGTGGACTTGACCCCTGTGAGGCACCCCTGCTGTTAGATGAGCGAGTGGCCGCTCCGAGCGGTGCGAAGTCCACTTCTCTGACCCCACGCAGTTCGAGTTGCATACCAATCATTGTGTCCTCGTCAACATGCGCCGCAACAGAGAGCATCCCGACGCGTCAAACGTCTGACACAGGGTCAAATCTGTTCCAACTTGTCACCCGCTTGATGTAATGGGTTTCAGAACAAACCAGGGTCTACATTTCTCCATGGAATAGTAGAGAGACCAGAGCAGATGTACTAGTTATATTGTATTAACGTTGGTTAAAACAGCGTTCTATTCATTAAAATAAGTTCCGGATTGCAGCTTTAGACTTGATAGACAGCTTGTCTACCGACTGAACACATCAACTCAAGAACACACTCAAGAAAAAGTCAGGAGCCAGCCGTGTCACGAGAATAAAAAATATCAGTTTTTACTAGAGAAGGATACAAAAATCATCACTATATAGGAGTCATAGAACTATTTTGCCAACTTAAAAAATTAAACAATGATGAAAACACCTACAGGGGGGAGGGGGGTCTACAATGCCATCAAAGCACAACGAAAGTGTTCCTGTTTAGAAAAAGAGGCAGGGGGAGGGCAGGGAGAAGGGGTGGGGAGTCGGGGGCGGGGGGGGGGGGGGGTTAAACACTGCCTACCATAGTTGTCAGTACAATTGACTACACATCACCTGAAAAAACTGCAAAAAGACAGTCATGTCTCCTTCATGCAATAACGAGGAAACGACAACAACCTGCCACGCATCGCCTTAAAAGTTTAATTCATACGTCGTGGAAACGACCGCCTCGCTCGGCGAGAACCTCTTGTCTTCGCGGAGCGACACGGTCGTCCCATCAAAGTACGAATTAGCCCTTAATAGGACACTGAATGTGTTTATTTTCACCTCTTAATAGTGATTCCCGGGCGGGCAAAGCACGTATATCGAACAAAAAAATCATTTTTTCCCCCAAGAATACACAGCTGCACACGTGGACGATACTGACATGCTCATCTCATGAGAGTTTAAAAACGTCCCTCCACGGTTGTTTTTCAGAGGGGTTAAACTAACCAACGATGACTGATATAGATTATAGTTTTTGAATATTAAATGATATCTGATTATAAAATCAACGTATGAAAATTCCTGACTTGTTTTTTATTTATATTAGTGTAAACATCCAAAACAGTCTCTGTGGCTCATGTGATAGGCATAAAAACAAAAAAACTGAAAAAATGTGACATCATCAACATTGGAGTCACTCATTTGGCTGGCCGTCGTAAAAGAAGCACAAACAATTTTCCATAAAAGTTATTTCTTACAGAATCACAAGAGGAAAAAAATACCCAGCTGCCTAAAACCAATATGTTTAAAAATCTATTTCCTTCACATTTTAAAATGTATACATCACAAGCACCTCAAATGTATCATGTCATATCTTATCATATCAGGACTGCACTGTAATCCCTCTCACAACATATCGTTTAAGATGTTACATTACAAGTATATCAAATGCGCAACTAGTGGTTGAATGCTAAACACATATCCCAAATGGTACATTTACATATCTGTGGAGAATAATAAAGAGCTTTTCCCCATGTGGAGAGGTGTTCGAGATCCTCATAGATCTGGTTCAGATATTTACAAGTGACCCCCATATACAAAAAGGGTGTGGCTGTATAAAGTGATAGAATGAGTTATCGGGTCCGTTTTATTCCACAAAATGATTGATCAAGCACTGTTGATGGTGCGGTTAGGCTTGGCCGCATATCGCAATATTTGCTACCATATGCAATATTTTTCACAGTATCGCAGACACCTACCCAAAGATATGATCATAATATCGCGATACTTTGGTAAAATCTGGGGTGTCGCCCAAGTCCAAACTCCAAAGCGAGCCACAGACAGAGTTTGTATTAAGACAGTGACTGTGAGGTTTAGCCCTTTAGTGGCACAGATCTCATCTTCCCCAGGCTGCCTAAACAGTGAATAAATGGGTTCATTAACAGACTGGAATACCTTGAGAAGGTCAGGTCTGTGTCACAAGGAGTTAATAAGTCACCTTTTCAGTTCCTGTGTAAATGCGGCTTCTGGGTACGGTCACACATGCACAAATGCAGTGGAGTGCCCAACGCTTGCCGAGGCGAAATTCTCGTCAAAGTTCAACAAAGTTAAATTTGACGCGATGCAAGTGATGTGAACTTGTTTTTCTAACAGGAAGCTCCATCCCTTTGCTCGCACAGAATGGAAATGAACTGGACGTGAATATTAAATTCACGCATGTGTGACTGTACCCTTAAGGTCTAACGATTCAGTTTTAAGCCTGTGATGAGTGACACTCACTTAACGGACCAAAGAAAATCGATCTGTGATCCTGAGCAGGTGTTCACGGAGCTGGTGGAGAGGTTTGGAAAAACACAACTCTCTGTGATCAAATGCGACTGTTTACGTATTAGTTGAATTCAGATTTGGAAATACGGATTAAGCACTGTGTGATCCTCTCCAAGTTGGCACTCAACTGGAGTTCCTGTCTTTAGTTACTTGTATGAGAGGGGGTGGGGTCCTTGAGTGCTTTGTAACGGATGAGGGCCTTTTTTCCCACAGAACTTCCTTTTTTTGTAAATAGTGCAACAACATATCAAGCATCACCAATAAAAAAGTACCAGTCAAAGAATATGAAGAGAAAAAGTTCTAGGAAAAAGTATGAAGGGAATAGAAAGAAAACCAGAAAAGATCATCATAATAATAGTTACCTGGCATACTTTTGAAAGTGTATTAACAAAACAAAAAAACTTTCATACACATTCGCACAATATATTCATATTCATATATATACGTATATAAAACACCAAACAAAAGCAGAGGAAGTTAGTTGCTGCCTGGCTTCATTGTGTGGAAAGGTTGAGGTGGGGTTGAAGCAGGCAGTGACCGAGTGGTTTCTAGGCTGTTTAGGAGATTGTGTTGTGAACGGCTGCGCTGGCTCTGGACGGCCATCACAGCCAGGGTCACGTTCACTAGCTGCGGCCCAAAAAAGCTAGTTGAGGAGACGCAATCTACTCACCGGTCAGAACCCGAGCTCGACCCGACGACAGGGAACTCTGACGCTTCTGAAGCGTCTTTGCAACCAATGTTTGGGCCTGCTGAGGCATCCCCGATCCCCCCCCCCCCCCACACACACACACCCCGCCTGGAACCCTCAAACCGGATCCACTGTTTTCTTTTTTTTTTTGCGATTTTACCCACCAATATTGAATAGATATAACCCTCTCAACAATGGCTGTGTGTTGAGTAGATGAACATAACCAGCCACAGACTGAACTCATCAGCATTTATGCAGTGGTCACTGTCCTGCCCACAATGTTTAATGGACCACTAATCAACCCACAGTGAAGAACGGGGGACAGAGAATCGGGTTGCGTGACTATCAAACATGACCGAGTTGGTTTGTTTAATTCAGAGGGGGGGGGGGGGGGGGTGGGAGAAGCGGAGAGGTGGTAGGTATCAGGAAGGAGGCGAGCGAGAAATGGAGAGGGAGAGGGGTGTGGAGAGGAGATGGCCGGGGAATGGGGTTGTGGAGATGGGAGGGGTCAGCGACAGAACCGCCTGTCCTTATGAGTAAGAGGAGGAGTTCTGGCCGTCCTTGGAACGAGCCTCTGCCTCCAGGTCCTGGTCGTCCTTGGTCTTGATGTCTTGGTACTCGTGTGTGCCGACGGCGCTCTTCAGGTAGCCCCAGTTGGCCCCCAGGATCATCAGGTAGTGAATCTGCAGAGGACAGAAAGGGAGCAAGAGGTGGACGAGGACAGGACAGACAGAGAACACAGAGTCAGTGAAGTCACTGTACATTTGAGTTACACTAGGCCTGTCACAATTATTACATAATCGTTTAATCACAATTATTTGAGATAATCTCAATAATTTTTTGCATAATTGTCATAATCGTTGCTATGTTGAAAAATGTTCACACATGTTCAAATATATTTAAAAAAAGGCAGAAATAGCTGATCTACAAGCTTACAACGCGTCACTTTGTGACGCGTTGTAATCTTGCTATTTCTGCTTTTTTTACATGCATAAAATTAATTAATTAATAAAATGTCTTTGTATATTTCAGTTATTTGTTATATCTGCCCCGTGCAATTTTTGATTACGAAGCCTAAAAGGGTTCATAATGTTCCAAATGCCAAATGCAATCGTTAATCACAATTATTTGAGTGACAATTAATCGTCAACTCATTTGTAATTAGTTGACGATTAATTAATTTGTAATCGTGACAGCCCTAAATGACACATATCCTTTTGGCCTTGCCCCTTGGTGGCATTGCGGAGCGAGATGTATCCGGTGTCAGCCTAGGGGTACGGTATAGATAATCCCAAAGTATCTCATAAAATTAAGAAACTTTTAATCGGGTAATGAATAAAGGTACATACACTGTTAAGTGTTAATTTAACCCCTTATGGGTTAATCCTCAAACTCTCAGAGTTGAATTAACACTCAGGATTTTGCAATGTTCTGTAGGTACTGTAGGCATAGTGATAAATGACCACTAGCATGCTACCACAGTCCCACACTAAGTCTAAGGTCAATCCCATCTAATCAACTAATTAAATACAATGTCTCATCCACTAAGCCCTATGATTAGATTGAGGAATCAGTAATGACCTCTTCATGATATCTGGTAGAGCTGGCTGCCTTTTTCACGTCTTTGTTCCCTAAACAAAAACAACACTATGTCTACCCCCCAGTGTGTTCTTCACGACTTGTCACACCGTGTCCTATTAAAAAGCATGAGTACAAAAAATGTTGACACGGTGCTAAGTGCCATCATGATGTGCGTCAGCCTGTATCCGTGTGTGTGTGTGTGTGTGTGTGTGTGTGTGTGTGTGTGTGTGTGTGTGTGTGTGTGTGTGTGTGTGTGTGTGTGTATACACTGCAGGCTATATAGGGCAAATTTGTATCCCTCTGGGTGGGAGAGATGCACACAAAACTGTGAGAGGCGGCAGCATTGCTATGGCAACCGATAAGCGTGCCATGGCAACGTGCATATTTGGGAACGCATTATGGGAACTGTCATGAGGAAGCTTACCAATGCAATGACGGTGGCTCCAGCTCCAGCAAACGCAACGATGTACAGGTGATAGGACAAGTAGAACTGCAAAGGATCATGGGAGACTTTCAGTTAGTCAGCTCTGATGTCGTGTTCTAAAAACAACATACATTTGACTGATGTTTGTATTTGGAGGAGAGGAGAGGAGAGGAGAGGAGAGGAGAGGAGAGGAGAGGAGAGGAGAGGAGAGGAGAGGAGAGGAGAGGAGAGGAGAGGAGAGGAGAGGAGAAAAGACAACAGAGTACATAAAAAGACAGCTGAAAAGAAGAAAAGGAGCAGATAGAACAGGGAGATAACAGAGATGAATAGATGATTATCAGTGTCTCACCTCACTGGTATTACAGATGTCTGTCAGTGTGTTACCACAGGCTATTCCTGGTGAGGCGTTCCATGGAATCACACCTGAAGGATAAAAGAGGCAATATACAGTATGAAGTTTACCTCTAAAAGAATGTCTGAAAAATCAATGGAAGCTCAACCAAAGATCAGGTATTTACAGTGGCTTGGGAGCAGTTTCAATGCGATCATTAAATGGGGTTAATGATTTATGCAGTATGGTGTAGTATGACTGCCAATACAACATATGCAATGTGCATTCTATGGACAGGCCAGCTGTCCTCTGAATGTGGGTCATGCACAGTAGTAGGTCACTGTACAGATCTGCAGATATGCAATCACAGGAGAGCTACTGTACAAGAACTGCAAACGAGATAAAGGATTGACATCCCACCGTAGCATCCAATCAAGTTATTATAAATAATATAAAAGTAGACCAAATATAGGTCAGGTGGTGCTGGGATCATTGAAAAAAAATATTTAGCAACCGTTTAGCAAATGTTTTCCCCTATTCTAGGAAAATAAGCGCAACGTGTATGAAGCTACTTTCAGTAGTATTAGCCACATAGCATTCTTTGTATTATATTGTCGACTACTATATACATATCCATACCAAAAAAAGCAAGCGTTTCAGCATGTTTTCTAGTTTGTTGCATTTTACTTTGACTAGCCCTTTGGGCGCAAGCTCTCGAGACAAACACATCGTGAAGTGTTACATCGTTAGATTTCACCCACTCCTTTACACCTGTAAACTTGTGATGTGACAATAACATTGAAGTTGAAGTTGGTATAGGAACAGACCCAATGGTTTAAATCAAGTTCTAAAGTCTCCATTGTGTGTGTAAGCAAGAAAACTACACTGTAAAATCCTGAGTTTTATATGTTATATATATTTAAAGCTGCGATACAGTACTTACTTTAATGAATAAAACCCTATTTTAACTCATCTGTATGGTAGAGTATGTTAATACAATAGAACTAGTACATCTTCAGTGGTTGGAGGTGGTCTCCTTAGTCTTCTATTGAGAATTGCAGACCCTGGTGTCGGGTAGGACACCTACCGGTTGACAAGTAGTACTGCCATAAGCTCATAAGCCCAATATATGATCTAGCCGAGGGTGGATTTCCTGAGGGTTTGAGGGGTATATGTTTGGTTCCCCACGCGGTTCAAATCCCTGGTGTTATAGTAACAGACAATCATACAGATCGTAGCAGTGACGCACGTCATTCACATACAAAGCTCCAGCTGACTGGAATAAATGACCTCTTTCTCTGAGATCCATCACTTCTTTCCACTGCTTCAGGACTTTCTCATCTTAAAACCTATTCTTGCTTTGAAAATGTTTGCACTGTCATGAACTTGGCACAAACCTCATGACAAAAGTGGGAGACAACACAACATTTTGAGTAATCAGTGGAATCAGTAATGTAATGCATGTATGCGCAAAAAGGAACTCAAAACAACCAAAAACATATATTTTTTCCTGAGAGTGGGATATTAGCCTTGGCCAGCCTGCTTAAATACTCCAGGGGACGATTGGAGTCAGGTGTGCCTCGTCCCCTAGGCACACCCCTGGCAGGCTGGCCCCCTCCTCCTACACAGGAACAGAAAACAACACTACTCACAAGCCTAAGGGGATCACAGCACCTACAAGACAAACGCTGACGCAAATGATCTATTATCTTCATCTATTATCCAGGCCATTGTATTGCCTCCCATTTTTCGTTTGTATAACAGTTGAGGGCTGGGGGTGTGGGTGGGAGAGGGTGAGCAAGCCATCTATATTTGTGTATTTGTAGTGAAAGTATTTATGTTTTGTTCTACTGTATTCGTGTCGAAAATGAGATGCAACATCTCAAGGGGCTATCCTTTCAATCAATTCTGAAATGAACACTCAGGATTTTACAGTTGGATAAATGGAAATGGCACATTTTCTTTGAGTTTACGGGGATGGTTGATAAAGCATACTGACCGTACTGCCTGACGTCCACACAGATCGAGTCAGTGGTGGTGAGGTTGGACGTGGGCGACTTCATGGCGGCGCAGGTGGTCCACATGTTGAAGAACAGGAAGACGGGGATCGCTGTGAAGCCGAAGATAGCCAGGAACGCCAGGGCCAGGATGTAAGTCAGACCCATGAACTGCAGGACAGAACAGGAAGAGAAAGAGAGAGAGAGACAGAGAGAGAGAGAGAGAGAGAGAGAGAGAGACAGAGAGATGAAGGGATTGAGGAAAGAAAGCAGTCCAGAGAAAGAATGTGAGTAAAGGAGAGGGTTCATTTTACCACGAATGAGACATTCAGCAACAGCGGTGATTAATTATTCTTCGTCATCTGTATTTTTCATGGTAAAATTTTACACTGTCAAATATGTCAAATATGATTTCAATCAACACCCATGAGAATTCTCCAATGACACTCACGCATGTACGCACCCACGCACGTACGCACACACAGTCCATGTGTAAGCTAATGTTATTGGACATCTGTAGCAATTAGAGTAATCAGGCTAGAAAGGACAAACTGTGCCGCAGTTCCCCTCAAGGATTCTGCTGTGCATTGTGTAAGTGTGTGTGTGTGTGTGTGTGTGTGTGTGCGGAAGGATGTACGTACGTACGTGTGTGTCTGTATGTGTGCATTTTTGCAGTCTTATTGGTATATGTGTATAGATTTGTTATACTGTATATGGCAACATATGTTAATGTAGTCTAGCGTAATGCATGCATGCACATGTGTGTGTGTGTGTGTTTGTGAGCAAGAGTTGTTGTGCTCATTACCACCCAATGTTGAACCATGACCCTTCAAATTGATTTTATATGACAGACGCTCGACAAAGCTGGATGCACCGTGGTGGTTTTGAACCCCTAGACTCCGCAGTGGTGGGCAGGTACTTTACTACTGCACCACCTGAGCGCCCTATCATTTGTCCTTAGTGAACTCTATTTGTCATCTTGATGTTTGTACCATAAAGCCCTCGTCTGGACACGGTTTCAAATGGCGTGTTAACGTACAAAGGCAGTGATGCAGCGTCCGCAGGCCGTGGTCTTGAAGTCGCTCTGCAGTTCCTTCTTGATGGCACTGGTGGTATAGAAGCCCTCAGCCAGCAGGATGATGGCATACACGAAAAAGAAGGATGCAATGCCGTAGATGATGTACTGAAAGATCTGAATCCTGAACACACACACACACACACACACACACACACACACACACACACACACACACAAAACCAAGGCATGCTATTTTATTTACAGTTTTACACTATATTATATACGTTGTTTATTACCATAAGCAATCTTGTTAGTGTCATTGAGTAACTTTTTAATGTAACTTTTACTCAAAGTAGTCCTCAAAACTGCGATCTTATTTGTAGGCCTACTTGATTAACATTTAAGTCAATTAAGTCCGGTAGAATTCAAGTACTCTTTCCACCCCTGGCAGTATGTCAACGTGCACGCATACACACACACGCACGCACACACACACACACACACACACACACACACACACACACACACACACACACACACACACACACACACACACACACACACACACACACACACACACACACACACACACACACACACACACACACACACACTTACACGGTGGCGAGTGTTGTGTTGTCACTGGGCTCCCTGGAGAAGTGGTTCTCCAGCATGGTGAACGTGCCGGTCAGCGCCACATGACCGCAGCCGCAGAACAGAGCCACACCTATGAAGCACAGGATGGTGGCCACTAGCGAGGCGTAGGGCACCCCGCCCAGACACTTGATGCAGCACTCAAAGCATCCTGCAGGGGGCAGAGGAGAGACTGTGTTACTCCCACATTTGTAACCCAAGGCATTGTATCCCAACATTGTAAAACGGACCCGAGTTGGCACTGTACTTTTGTTGCGCTCATTTTCCCCCTCTACACCAAATCTCTTCTCCTAAAATAGACGATCTACAAGCTCACAGCGGGTCGCAACGCTCCGTGTTGTGAGCTTGTAGATCGGCTATTTGGGGCGAATGTTCCTCCTCCCAGGATAGGGACGCTAGGGCTCGAGTGGTTAAAACTAAAATGTTGCGACTTCTCCTGTTTTGTGAAAATGTCTACTTTCTTCCTCATTTTATTTTGTGCTCAACTTATGTTAATACAAATCTGCAGCGAATGTAACTTTGGCAGCCCTGCGTCTGGCCCAGTGCCGATGAAAAGCATATCACTGGTGTAAGTTACATAACACACACTGATCTTGTGGGGTGGTCTTTTGTGTTTTGTGCCGTGGGATGGTAGATAGAACAGAGATATAGCGGGAGAGTCTTGTCATGATAAAAGCACGGGGGCTCAACGCTGCTGCTGATGACACCGATTGCAATTCTTGTTCCAAACTCTGTGTGTTTGTGTGTAGTGCACCAGCCCTCAAGTGATATTAATGGTATAATAATTAGACCAATTTCACCCCGGGGGGGAAATTCTGTTTTTTCAGCTGCACCCAGCTGAGTGCTGCCCACAGAGGAGTGTGGGGGAGGGGGGGAGCAGTTAGGGGTTAAGTGCCTTGCTTAGGGACACCTCAACACATTGCCAGGGACGGGAATCGAGCGTGGGACCTCCTGCTTCCCAGGAAGGCTCTCTACCCATTCAGCTATGGCCGCCCCAATGGTACATAACATTTGTCAGCCAGGCTTGCCCTCATAGTACTGTATATACTGTACTGTATGTAGAGACATTGCTCACAATGTGAAGTCACGTTGTCTCCGTCCTGTGTGAGCAGTATGCACCTGCATCCCAACCTTAGTGTCGCTGAAATGTCCCTGCAAGAATGTCACAGATTCCTGTATGTACTTATCCTTTACAGCCGTTAGATCTAGGCTCAATATCTCAGAGACCACAATTAAAACAAGCGATCATTTCATTTATCTTTAACATGCTTTAAACACTTGAACCCTAGCATCCCCATTCTGGGGGGAAACATTCGCCAAAAATAGCAGATCTACAAGTTCGTCTATTTTCGGCGAAGAGATTTGGTGAAGAGCGGAACAAGTACAGAGCCATCCCCGGTCAAATAAATAGGCCTATTAGTTTACTAAGTAGAGCAATTGTTCTCAAACGTTTTCATGTCAAGGACTCCCAAAATCATATGTATTTGGACGCGGACCCCCATCTGAAAATATTTTGTGCCAGGGACCCCCAGACGACATTTGAGATTTTTCAAAAAAAGAAAAAGAAATGTGTAGATCTGCTATTAGCCAACTCATAAATGGATAGTGTTTAAAATGATTGCTGTAATAACACATTTTGCTGAGGACCCCCTGGAACCCCCCAAAGGACCCCTGGTGGTCCCCGGATCCCACTTTGAGAACCACTGGTATAGAGGTTGACAGTGGTCACAATTCTTTTAATCAAATAAAATGGTGTGAATACACATACTAGTGGACATGGGGTGATCGAATCATGCCGTTGTATTTGCACTTTCAGGCTACAAGCCAGGTGCACACATCTCCCTGCCAGCTGTGTTGTTAGTGGTTAGTTAGCATGCATCAGTGCAGAGCCAGAGCCATGCAGAACGCTGACTATCACATGTAAAACTTCCCTATGTGCTCGCAACCCCTCCCCACCATCTATCCACTTTTGTCTTTAAAGAAACATTCCTCAAAAAAAAAAAAAATCTCCACACACCAGATAGCATGAATAAGTCATGATCTTATTCTAAATAAATGATCTGTTAGTGGTTTTCTAGGGCACCAGGGGAGCGAGGGACCCACTGCTTGCCAATGTCACATCCTCTAGCAGGCAGATACTGAAGGTTTCCTCGCAATTACGTGAGATCGCTAATGCCTCATTTATACTTCCTTCCAAAAATAGCAGTTCTACAAGCTCACGTGTTATGAGCATGTAGATCAGCTATTTTCGGTGGGCATCACTAGCCAAATCACGTTGTTTATGCTGACCTGTCTTTGGTCTCAGTACAGAACCATCAGTACAAAATGACATGACAATGCAATTGATCACATATCTCTTAATTTCTGATGATGAGGATGATGACCGATCAAATTTGCCCATCAATGTGGCCATTGAATGTAAAATCACACGGATAGTCCCAAAGAGCATTGTGGTAGCTTATAGGCAGATAGTATCAGTTAACACCAATAGATTGCGATAGATTCCAGTCCCTCAAAAGCAATATATACCATCACTTGTCAAGCGAATAAAAGGGCACACAAAGGCGCAAAATAAAAAGGCTCAAATCGTCCGAGTTGCTCCAGTGCCTTCTTTATTCCAACACAAAGGCGCATTACGTTGAGCGCAGGAGTCATATCTTATATAACAGTGCATTAAAAATAGGTCTTCAGGAAGTAAGACCAGAAAAAAAAGCAACCATCTTGCATGTGCCACTTTGCTGTTTCCATGACAACCTGCTCCAATTGGCACCTATCTGAAGCTTCATAATTTCACATTGAGAATTTGATTTGTTTTTAGCCTTGTATACCCTCTGTCTGTGACATTTCTCCTTGTGTGAAAAACCTGAATTCAGGCATCAGGTCTGAAACTGAACTCGCTTGGCTTAAGAGGAGAAGCAAATCCATTAGGGCAGGGGGTCCCAAACTTCTCCATGCAAAAGACCCCCAAATAACCATATAGCCTCTGTCTGCAGCCATGGATCTGTGATTTTTGCAATTTTCGAAATGTTTTGAAAATCTTTGACATTAAAAACAAATAAATCCAATAATGACATGACCCAAAAAAGGAAAGTGGTTAAACTGGCCCAATAATCTTAATGAATTGAATTTGAATTGAAATTTAGGGTGCCTATGCCTCTACACAGGCCCTTCTGAACAAGGTCAGTAGTGGCACTCATTTTGCTCTGCGATACAGATGTGCAGTTGTAAAGGATCTCGTGAGTTAAGTGCGTTCCATCCAGCCTCATGAGAATCCATGCAGGCAGGCGCTGAGACCTCGTGACTGCACACGTCAAGCTCAAAACTTAATCAATTGATTCTGACAGGCGATGGAAGTTAACCGATTTCCCTCCAGTTAAGTTAAGTCGTGTGCCTGAGGGCCTATGTCGGCCCAACTACATGCACACACGCGCACACATGTATACACACACACACACACACACACACACACACACACACACACACGTACAGTACGTACACACAAACACTGGGCTGTTTCGGGTGCTGAACTCCCACATGAGCTCCCCTGATATGAAGCTGATATTACATCACTAGAAATAATCATTAATGGGGTCGGGGCACCCCATTAATTGTGGAACACACAGAGTAGGAGAGCGTAACAAAAGGCTTGTCCTTGAATCTGAGTTACTTTACTGCATGCCATCCCCCCTTTCTCTGCCGCCCTTCATGTCTCATTGTATTAAAAAAAAAAAAAATCCAAAAATAAACACTGTGCTGTGTGTGTGGCAGGGGTGGGGGTGGGGTTAATTTTCAATACAGAAT
The DNA here is from genome assembly GCF_963280865.1 of Gymnoscopelus braueri. Taxonomy (NCBI): domain Eukaryota; kingdom Metazoa; phylum Chordata; class Actinopteri; order Myctophiformes; family Myctophidae; genus Gymnoscopelus; species Gymnoscopelus braueri. The sequence continues at coordinate 26,498,958 of NC_137626.1, read as the reverse complement.
CACCTATTTTACCCAAATGTGTTGAGGACGCCACATTGGGAGCTGAACGCCAGCACCGTTGTATTAACGGATCCAAATTTGCAGGGAAAGCGTGGTTGGTTGATAAGGCATTGGGGAGTTGAGCTCAATTGCTTGTTCCTTGGCCCAAAAACAGGCCAATGTGCTATAGTAGTGAAATTGGCTACCGGTCGATAGTTATCGATCAGGAAGGTTGCACAGGGTCCCCCCGTCACCACTTGCACCAGTCCTGCTACTTCATAAAAGTGCTGCCAGTGGTGCACTGCCAAATGCTGCAGAGCAGTGTTTCTCAGCCAATGGGGGTGTGACCCAAAAGTGGGCCGCATGCATGATGTCCTGATGTCACATGCAAAGGACAACCTTAACTCTGTTCTTTTGCATCCTGAATTCATGGTTGATGCAAAACGTGTCCCAATGCAAAACCAGTTGATGGTATAATATTGTCGCTGTTGGGCAGAAAGGTTGTGCATATTTCAACTTTTTTTTTTCATTGATCATTACCCTATTTTACACTTTGTCGTATGACAGTGATTGCAAAAGTAGCAAAAATTGCCAATATACAAGCTTGGCGAGCTTGTACAGTAGATCAACTTCAAACTTGGCATGTGTATCACAGAGAGATTATGCTGATTAAGAATCAGATCAGCGGTTGTCCAGACCCGAAAAACCACAGATCTCATATCGGTCTGTCTGTGTGTGTGTTCCTTTTAAGCCCATATATGGAGATCCCTGATGTCGTCAATATGATGTAATAGTACTGACATCATAGACTGGCCTTCATAGTACTATGATAATGCCTTTTATGACCATACAGTATATGGAGAACCTATGTCATTAATATGATGCCATAGTACTGACATCATAGACTTCAAGTACTATAATAATGAGTACACAACTGTGTACAGTAGCTTTACCGTCTGTCATTTGTCGTAAACGAGTCTGTAGGTGATTAACGGCCACATCTCTAAACATGCAGAACGACACTGGTGAATGTGTGGACCTGTACTTCCCACGTAAATGCTCTGCTAGCAACAAAGTCCTTGGAGCCAAGGACCATGCCTCTGTCCAGCTCAACATTGCCGAGGTTGACAAGGTGACCGGTCGCTTCAACAACCAGTTCAAGACCTACGCCATCTGTGGTGCCATCCGTAGAATGGGTGAGTCTGACGACTCCCTCCTCAGACTGGCCAAGGATGACAACATTGTTTCAAAGAACGTCTAAAATGTGTGGTTGCAGCTACAGAATGTTTGTAAAAAAACAAACAATGAAGACCTGAGGCCGTTTCTACAAATGCCATCTAAATCAGTAGTTATTTTTCTACTAAGGTAGATATGTATTTGGCTGCGGACCCCCATCTGAAAATGTTTTGTGCCAGGGACCCCCAGAAGAGAAGATTTGTGTTAAAAAAAAATCCAAATTATTCAAGATTTTTCTAACACTTTCAAGACACAAGATGCTTTCCCGGATTTGATGGGTTAAAGAACATGGAACAAAGGGTAAAACAAGGGAACCAGGAGACCTGGTACTGCCAGACCCCTAGTGGTTGAAATCTGAATGGCCGGGCTTCGCATGACGTGTGTCCCTTCTATGCCCATGTATGGACAGACTTTTTTGGGGGACAGACTTTTTTTTGGCTGGGGCCGGAGGACAAAGTGACCATGCCCATGTATGGACGAAACAGGTACAAAGCCTCATGTAAGCCCGACCGACCCCTTGGGTCTGGCAAAAATATATCTAATGGGTACAACGGGCATCGTCCCCCAACGGACATAGTTCCCAATGGGCATCGGCCTAGTCACTGAAACAAGTACAACTGCATTGAGAACAAGTGGTTATTCCACTGTATATTGCACTTACACAACAACATGATTTCAAGACTGAATACCAAATGTACTTGGTATAAGATTAAGAATATTTTGTCCTGAATAGCTGAATGAGTATACTATGTCATGAACTTTACGTAAGTTCATGTTTCATGCATGCACTCATGACACTGTAGGGGACCTTGGATCAAAGCATCAGTAAAATGTCAGATGTTATAACAGAGTGCACAGCCTCCCAGCGATCATCCACATTTCTCCCTTTTTTAAAAACAGAGAGGGAGATCTGTCATCCGGTGTCCCCGCGGCAACGCATGCAGACTGTTTATCAGCCACAGTTTAAAGGGAGTTAATGGAGAGCAGGCAGTTGAGAGCGGTCAGAGCGGCCAGCCGGCCCTAATGGAAATCAATGGTCTATTCATTACTGTAGGATTTAGGAGATGCAGCGAGGTCGGACCATCACTCTCACTTTGCCTCGCCCTATCTCGCTGCCTCTCCTCTCTCTTCTCTCTCTCTAACCCCCCCCCCCCCCCACACACACACACACACACACACACACACACACACACACACTCGCTCCTGTCCCTGAACCTGAGGTGAAAAATGACACCAGCTGGAGTTCATTGCTGAGACCGTGGACACTTTGTCATTCTCCTGTTATGATGTAATGTCAGAAGGCAGAGCCAAGAACAAATACCTTATGTCACTGTCCGCTGTTACCTGTTATTCTAACTGACTTATTTATTTACTCAATAATGTCACTATTGGCTGCTGGCAACGTTCATAATTTAGGAATTCAAAGTTCTATAGTACAGTAAGTTGCTGTGGCTCAGCAAAGGGATTCTGTTTTACACCATTAGTCTAGTCCAGCAGTTTATTAGTCACGTAGTAGTAGTAGTAAATTCAAAACTTACTTACTAATACGGACATTCCAAAATAAATTTCTTTGGTTCACTGAGTTGGTGTTTTCTTTTTATTTCTTATTTTTTTTTACAATCAGGGTCTGCTAGCACCTATGCTGCTTGCCTTTTTAATGGTGAGCTTAAGTGTTTTTTAAGTACTGGTTTTAACTGAAACTGCCACCGCAGGCCAGTCCCTGACAATGCAATGTTTGAGAAATGCCATCCTCCACCATCACTGGATTAATGCTTAGTGACTGCTCACTCACTCTGGCTCTGTGGCTCATGGATGTACACTATAACTGGAGGCCTGCTTAAGCCTGCTCAGACTATCTGCTGCTAGCGTTTTTATAGTGCTCACGCCATTCAATGCAGATCGACTGTACCTATTGCTGATACACATTACTGTTGAATCTGCACATTAATTCCTACTACACTATATGCACATTACTGGCGATACCGTAGATTGTACATATTGGTTGTAGACATTTCTGTTGATTCTCGGTACATAATGTGCTTTCTATATGCTCATACACTGGTGATACATTTACCTGTGCCTATAGTAATATATCTAAGCCTATATCTACATGCCTATATATTTACCTATTTATAATATATTTACTGTTGATACCTGGTACACACGTAACTACTTAGTAAACTACTTTTACTGTGATAGATCGATCGTTTGAGCGGTCGGTCTGTCTGTCTGTCCGTCAGTCTGTCCGGTTCAGCGGGGAGGGGATCTGGGGGAGATAGTGTGAACCTCCGTACGTGTAATGCGCTCCAGTGAAACTCGTCACTGTCAAGAGAAAAGACGTGGCTGCTGGAGAATTGATTGGCTGATTGATTGATTAATTGATTGAATACTTTATTAGCAGGATTGTTAACAGTACAGGTAGTACAGTCAAAGGTTATGCTAAAAGGATAACACAAAAAGCACCAGGGGGTTCGTTTCCATTGTGGTCCATTGTACTCAATTCATCAGTAATACATACAGTATACAATACATACGGGAGGCATGTGGTTGTCTTAGCCTCCCCAGAACAACAGGGAGAACACTCCCGTGATAAATGAAGATGACAATCACAGTGACAATTAATGGACGAGGGAAGCGGGGGCGAGAAACACAATAGACCTCCGTTCTTTTTTTCCTTCCATTCTCCGCTCATGGCATTTGAACAGTGAGGAGGCCCCTTTGCGAAAGACACTTTCCAAGCACAACGGTTCAGCTGTCAACGACAGCCACCCACCACTCACTGCACTCAGTGATGGCAAAGACAGACAAGAGTGGGAGAGACAGACCGTGAAGGAAGGAGTGGGAAGAGAGGAGAAGACAACACAAGAAAGAAAGGGAGAAAGACAGACGGAGGGGGAGATAGAGGGGTAGACTAGAGAGAGAGAGAGAGGGGAATAATAGATAATTCATACTTCATTGAACGGCTGTGTCAACTTGTTTGCCTGGAAATACGGGGTCTTTGTCGCATGAGAGAAAAAGAAAGGAGTAGCATGTTGAGGAGGGAGTGGCAGAAAGAAAAGAGGGAAATGAAATGGGATGAACCTCGAGGAAGCACATGGAAGGAGAGAGGAGTTGAAAATGGGGAGCTGTATGAAAGATAGGGGGGGGCATAGAAAAGGGTTGAAAAAAGGGGGTACAAGAAAGAGAGGGAGTGGATGCATGGAGTGAGAAAGTGAGAGATGGCGCAAGGGAGGGATGCAATGGCTGACAGAGGGAGAGAATGAGAAAGAGGGAGAGAATGGCGGGTGAAAGTGTGCGAGAAGAAAGAGAGAGCGACAGAAAGAAACGAAGATGGGAGGCAACGAAGGAACGAGCAGTCGCCCATGAGAATGGCAGAAAGAGTGATGAAATGAAGGAATTGAAAGAGGAGGGAAAATAAAGAAGAAGGAGACGGAGCGAAAGAGGAAGAACAGAGGAGAGTGTAAAAAGCGAAAAGCATTTCTTGGCCCCGGGGCCCGGCGAATAGCAGTTGCCATGGCAACGTGTTACCCACGACCCAGTTCAGCGGTAGAGAGTAGACCATCAGAGCCACACACACACACACACACACACACACACACACACACACACACACACACACACACACACACACACACACACACACACACACACACACACACACACACACACACACACACCTATTCTTCATCAGCACACTTGCAAACGCACATAGACATATATGCACGCACGCGCACACCCACCCACCCACACACACACACACACACACACACACACTCTCCACTCTTCACCTGCACACTTACAAATGCACACAGACACGTATGCCATGCACACTACTACTCAACTCTTAAGACACACATTCTCATGTGCACACATACATACAACAGCAGTGAACCTGCCCCACTGAACTTTGAACATATCCCACAGAATACCGAAAGAGCAAACCGTTTGTACAATAAGGAGCCATGGATGCCTCAAGTACTGAAAACACAGGGGTTGAGCTAGGTTTTAAATAACGAGTCGGACCAGCTGGCAGGGACAGCTAGCTTTCACTATTGATATTTATTTGACAAGAATTGAGTCATTGAATCAGCTGATCAATAGATCACTCATTCAAGAATGAGGTGATTTAGTTTTCTCAAAGGGAAGCTCTATCTGTCTAAAACGAGGGAGAGAGTTTTTAAAAGACCTGTTTGCTTGCTTACCGCTCAAACGTAAGCCTGACGGATACTTGGTTGCACGCCGGTGTTGCGCACTTAAAACAGCAGATCTACAAGCTCACAACGGGTCGTGCTGCGATGCGACGTCAGCGTATGGATCTGCTATCTGTGGTGCGCGGCATGATGCGCGACCAAGCATAACTCAGGCTTTACGACGAGTCACACGCTGCCAGATGATGCAACTTGATGTGTCACTTAGTGATCCGACAGCTTTATGATTTGTCATAAACTGCGCAGGCCACAATGGCACAAATAACCCGATTTTCCATGGCTGCTAGACACACAGTACATCTGGTCTCTTAACCCATTAAGACCTGAGGCGATTCTTAAAAATGTTTTCTAAATCCTAACAGTTTTTTGAAAAAAATCTGAAAAATATTTTTTCACGATTTTTCAAAAATAGCAGATCTACAAGCTCGTAGCGCGGCACTCGGTGCCGCGCTACGAGCTTGTATATCTGCTATTTTTGAATAGCCAAAGAAATCTAAAGTGACACAGATGCGTTCCAGGTATTAATGGGTTAAAAGGAGCCTTAATAAAGCTGTGTGAATATTTCAACGGCTGGCCTGGTCCCCCGCCTAGGGCCATATTCCAATTTAGATGCTCTGCATTCATTATGGGGCAATTTCCTCACAGTGCATTGTGGGTAGATTCCCAGAAGAGTTGTGGACAGAACCTAAAGAGAGAGAGAGAGAGAGAGAGAGAGAGAGAGAAAGAGAGAGAGAGAGATGGGGAGAGAGAAAGATGGAGTGCGATCGCGAGGGAAAGAGAGAGGGCGCGGTAGAGAGTGAGTGAGAGAGAGAGAAACTACGAGAGGCAGGGCAAGAGAGAAAGGGAGCATGAGAGAGATGGAGCATTAGAGAGATGGAGTACATGCTCTAAAAATGGCCGCCACCTTCCCCAGCAAAGCGCAGATGAAACAGAAACAGCTCCATCTGTTTGACAAAAGCACTCTGTGCTACATAAAGAGAGTTTCCCAAATCAAGGTGGAATCCTCGTCTTTTTTCTCTCTCTCTGTTCATTCTGCATCTGCCCGCCTGCATCTGTATACCACCACCCCTCCACCACCCATCCCATCCCAAAACAAATATTGTGTGAACCTTTTTTTTGTCTTCCATTAATCGGCTTGCTTTCGGTTTCGAAAGAAAGGTGACAATATAATATGCTATCCCGCCACAAAGGTAAGCCGATCATACCCGGTGGCCCATCCCTGATTCCAGGTCAGACACTCCCCCCCCCCCCAACCCCCACTTCTACGCTGCATTACTGACCCTAATCTTCCAGCATGTGAGAACCCATGTGCTGGAGATGCAGCGCTGTGCGGTCCACGGCTGCAAGGTCAGCAGTTGCACCAGCCCTAGTTTGAGTTTAATGAAGCGAATGGCTTTTAAATCCCTTTCACACCACTCGGAGCAGATGATCATTACCAACTGTACTATTGCGTATATTGGTCTACCCAGCTTCTAATCGTACAATACCGACATAACAGCTACATACAGAGACATTATTTCATTTATATTTAGAAATACTGAAAATAGTCGGGACATATTCAAGATGTGCATGGAATATTGTTTCCTTGTTTAATCGGGGTTAATATCCGCAATCACAATATCTAGCTAAATAATCTGGATGAAGGTTTGAGTCATAATCATGCCGCTAAGGGCATTCACGAATACCGATTTTTGGTATTCGACTTTGAATACTTAAAAGTAGTAGAATATTCGATTATTCGCAGGTGAAATATCAAACGAGCATTTATCACTAAAACGCTGTGTTGTAAGCCTTGAAAACAACCAGCGAGTAAAGGGTTAACTACTGTGGGCGGGACAAAGGCGGGGTTGGTGAAATTACATCGATTGGCTGTGAAAGGCAGCTGTGTGTTCTGATTGTACTAAACCAGAGCCTTGTATTAGAGAGTTGCGTCACCTCGGGGGCAGAAAACAACCACGTGACCGCGCCCGCGTAAACTTCCGGTTCAGGGCTTGTCACTATTCGCCAATAGAAGGCTCTGTAGAAGACTGGCCCAATGAAGTGAACGGAGGTGATGCAACTCTCCTTATATGGCTCTGGACTAAACCCACAGCAGCTGTTCCCGGGCGACCATGAATCATAGCAGACCTATAAATGCACAATGCCTCACAGATGGACGCGTTGTGAGCTTGTAGATCTGCTATTTTCGATACGCAACACCCTTCTACGACGGAGCATAGCATAACATTCTGTTGGTTGAAATCAGAGCCGTACGGCTCTGGTTGAAATGAAACATAGCGATCTCATTCATTCAGTTAATTTAACTTGGAATAACTCAGAAAATGATTGTTCAAGCCTATCCTATCTATGTTCAACAACAACCACAGTTATGTACATCCTTCGGTCGTTACAAGGCTAAGATGCGTTATGATTACATGCTGTGACAGCAGGCTATAAATACAAGATCAACTTCACTCCATCGCAACCCGTTTGTGGTGTTTATCCAACAAAGGTGCGTGCTTGCACATTTGTTGGATAAACATAAGATAAAGTTGAATTAAAAACATGACATCACGCAAGTAGTGTCCAAACTGTGGATATACTCGGCAACAGGAGTGACTGCTACTGTACCCTGGATGTCACGACAACTAACTTCATTGTTACAACTTACACTACATTAATAAACTCACCAATGGTAAGTAAAGTAAAGTATTTAAACACTGTCACCATTGAGCGTAGAGAAAAAATAAAATCTTTCTGGCATGAATGCTGCTGTTTCAGCACCCCACCTACATTGAGTGACGGCACAACGTCACGCACAGTATGACATGATATGACAACAGTCAACCATGAATGGATTAGGAAAACTACCAACACCAGAGCTCACAGTTGCAGGTCTGCTGTAGAAAACCCACTGCAAAAAAATATATAATTATAATATAAAAAATTATATCAGCGAATAATCGACTTTGATGTACAGTGTCGAATAGTGGTTTTTATAGTCGAATATTCGACTATTCTGTGAATGCCCCATCATCTAATTGATACGTTATCTCTTTGACCTGTGGGTCTCCAGGCCTGTTCCCTTCCTGGTGAGGCCTTTTGTTCACAACTTCCTCCTCATGTCCTGACCTTATCCCCCATCCCCCCCCCCCCCCTCTCTCTCTCTCCCTCTTTCTCTCTCTCCCCCTCCTCATCTCTCTGTGGTATTGGCAAATCGGGGTTAAACTCCGACAGCTGGGCAGGTTACACAAGTCCCAGGGCACACACATGGATACTCTAACACACATACATATTATACACACAGTATATCACAGTTAAAGAGTACGGACATATTATAGGGCACAAGGAAAGGAAATTGTATACACAGATTGAATGCACAACAGGCACGCACGCACACACACACACACACACACACACACACACACACACACACACACACACACACACACACACACACACACACACACACACACACACACACACACACACACGTGTACTGTATAATTAATTTGTCAACTACTGCAAAGCGTGTTTGCACATTTACATCTGAACTCCTATTCAGAAGTGTGACCACTTGAGACTCCATGCCAACAATGTAAACTGCATACAAAAGTATACAAATCGCTATAAAACACGCACATGCTCACACAAACACACAATCACTCAACGTTGCAGTCAAACATCACACACTTAAGGCATACCATAAAAGTAAACTATTATAGAATGTATCGGCTGTGTATGTGAACATTCACAAACAATTACGCCAGCACACATTCTTTAAAAGTGTTTAAACTGTGGTCAAATCTGATCTTTAGGACTGACTGTCCACACTGTTATGATTTGTGTATTCAGACGTCATCAACCTACTGTCTCTGCATTGGTTGCTGTGGTAATCCCTATGCACAGGAATGCTAGCTACGCACACCAAAGTCCTTGTAGTGATGCCGGCCCACGGCAGAAGAATCCAAATGACTAGTCTTCAAGAGACATAAAGGTGGCCGCACACAGTGGTAGCCCAATATGCCAATCTTTAATTATGGACGCAGAGAAATAGAAACCTGTGGGAATCACGTAATGACATACAGTAGGCGTGAGTAATGCTTAACTCATACTCTGTCGCTAAGCTTGTAGATATTTTTGACAAAGATATTAAATGTAGTGAAAACAGGAGGGGCCATAACATAAAGCCCTTTGGAATTTGGTTAAAGTGGTTAAACTAGTCGCTGATAACCTTTGACAAACCTGGAGACCTCAGTCAGGCTGAATCACTTGTCAGTGTATGCAAGGAGATTGTCAGCCTCGGGCAAGAAATGAATATGAGTATTTACACTTGGTTCTGTTTCACAGAGACAATAAAAAAAATGTGTGTAGAATTCCCTTGTAACATAAAACTTGTTATGCATTAGGCCATGGACCACAATTTTGGTTCTTAACTATGAATCATTTAGCTTGGGGACCCCCTGGAATCCCCTCAAGGACCTGGAACCCACGTTGAGATCCAGTGACCATGGCACGCTATAGAGCAAGCATGATGACCCCATCACCGGGAATTGTGCTCAGAAGACAGAGAACCCTGTCTGTGGCAGGAGTCAAGACATAGCCAACATAAAAGGGAAAGAGGTGACTCTGCCTGGGGGTCTCATTCTCGAAACGACCCCCAAGCACGAGCCAGGACAAAGGCAAGCCAAAGACCAAGAAAGAGTGCAAGAAGAAGGAAAAAGTCAAAAGGGTAAAGGCCAAAAAGAAAAAACAACAAAAGGGTGCGTTGTGCAGAGGAAGGCCTCCGATTCGAGCTCTGGTAATAAAGACAAAGTAAAGAGAGAAAAAGCCGGCTGCTGCAGAGAAAGTTATCATAACATGAGAAAAAGACACAATTTGTAGACAGCTCTGAGACTCAGAGCAATAACCAGCCTTATTTTCAACAAATAAGGCTTAAGTGGTTAATATAATGCAACTAATTATAGGGACAATCATTTTGATGCTCGATATTATTCCATGGAACAAGGCGAGCTTTATCCATCACAGAGAGGAACACTAGAGGAGCTCAAATATTATATAAATTTATTTGAGCTCCTCTAGTGTTCCTCTGTGAATCTAAATGGAGATGACAGCCCCGTTATTCATGGGTCTCTCCTCTCTTTCACTGTCAGATGAAGTTGAGCTTGTGGGTCTACAGATGAGAAGTGGTGATGATTACGACCACTGCTCTGTCTGGACCCCTGCATGGCTTTGGACTGAACCCGTCAAATGTCCCTACTGTCTGAATAGACAAAAATCTCATTTACAAAACCTGTCAGGTGAACCACTGCGCAAGGTCCATTTTGAAATGGTTTCGAACAACCTCACCTCCTGAAAAGAGGACTAGAGGACTTTTCACGCGGCACACCAGTCAGGTGACCGTATAGTGCGTGGATGACATCTTTGCAATGTTCCTGGTTCAATTCTGGCTTGAGAACCGTGTTACATGTCTTTCCCTTCCTGACTGCAGATTCCTGTCTCTCTACGCCGTCTACAACAAAGCAAAGAACTGCCTGAGAAATAATCTGTAAAAAAGGAAAATTCTCCTCTCTCCAACATGTCCTTATTCAAAGGCACCATCATCTCAGTGATCACCTGTAATGTGATGCGATTGGTCGGTTCAGCTGAGTCTAACAATCGGCTATTAGTGGATTAGTCCCTGTTCCACCAAAAATGTAAAATGGCCCCTCTGGCCAGGACCACTGTGGCAATCGCTCCGCGGTTATGTAACTGACTGGGATGATGTCACTTTCTCTGAGATGTCAAAGAAGTCAGTGGCCCTTGCGTGGCCCTTCATCCGCTCACTGATGATACGATTACAGAGGGTCCCATTTACAGTATAATGGCCTCAGGGGCCGCACAAGGAATGAGAGTTTGCGGTGTGTCGGCGTGTGTGTTAAATAGGGAGCAGAATAGAGCAGAACCAGTTCTCTGGCGTGCGTGCATGCGTGCGTGTGTGAACGACATAGGCTGACTCTAAAGTGCCAAGTACTCATGTTAAAAATGACATCATTCTTTCATTAAATAATGTTATGTGACATAACATTACTTAATGAAAGAATGTCTTTCATTGCCATCTGTATGAAATAATTTCAACCGCGCAGAAATAAGATTTATCCCAAAGTAATGTATCGAAGTCCAAGTTGTAACAAACCAAAAATGATTACGATGTCAAAATCTGCACGGGTGTCAATCAAGGCTACGATGACAAGTGCTAAGCGCCGTCGGGCCCTTTTATGGGCTGTGGAAGAGGAGCAGATTGGCCAACAGTGGGCGATGGAGGAAGGCCAGGCGAGGCTGGCAGCGTGCAGGAACAAGGCACGCTGCGCCAACCTGCCACTCGCTGCTATTCATATATCCGCCGTAGACTAATTTGCACCGCACAGTGTGAACCCACAAGCCCTCCCGCACATGCATGCCCACGCACAAAACATGACGAGGAGCGCCCAGAGATGTTCAATTCTATCCTATACATTTTAATTGGAAATAATTTCTAGCAATCATATCCAAATTGGAATCGCATGCCATGTTGAGGGACCTCTATAGAGAGCAACAAAAATGCTTTCACTTCTGCCCATAGTGACGCCACGAACAGCTGCACTGTTCTGACTGTCATACCAACTCTATTTTCCCCACAAGTGCCCTCCAAGGAGTGCACTTTTCTAGTTTCAAGTGCTGCCAAAGCTATCAAGAGAGAGTTACAAGTTACAACACTCCCATAGATTTGCGTTGTAAAGAATATAAAAGTTTTTTTTAAATATTCAATCATTTATTGCCAAACCCAACAGTAGTTGTTGCAATTGCTTAGGTGTGCTCAGGGGTAACAACAAGAACAAGTAGAATGTGGAAGTAACGCTTGCCATCGGGTCACTGACCAATAGTTTACAACATTACTGTGTAGTAGAGCCCTACATTGGGATTGCAAACGTTTTTCAATTGCTGCGGGCGGGACTGGGCGGTCAAAAAAAACCTGTGGGTCCCGCACAGTCCCATAATAAACTGGATGTAGCCCACCTGAAGCATGCACAGTTGCAGCATGGAGGGGCACAGCATGAAGTCAACAAAACAAGTTGTAAAGAAGATCAAAGCTGGCGATTACAAAGCAAAAGCAAAGCAAGGAGGCAGGTCTGACATTGCGTTTCTCATGTTTGTTGTTTTGTTACTGTTTT